>NC_090785.1:6420000-6720000 GCF_040054535.1 Antennarius striatus
GTTCCAGCACCTCCATCATGGGTATCATGATAATCAGCCAGCTTTCTGGAGCCTGAGCGAACACAGTCGTCAGAGGAGTGACACACACAGACCATGCCAAAGGGAACTGTTGACTCGCAGAGGACTGTAATCAGTCAGTGGAGTCATGAACCAAAGCATCCCTCAGCTCTGCAAGTCACAAAGAGACAAGAAGGTGCTCCTGCCAATGCTTATGGCATCGATGAATGGCTTAAGTGTACACCATATGCAGCAGGAATCTCTCCACGCACACGTCCTTGTATATCTTTGTTTAGTTGCCGAACGTGCTCATAAAGCTCAGCATTGCAGTGAGGGTTTTACGCCAAGCAGGTGGCCATGTTGTAACCGACCAGAGGGCATAAAAAACAGCCTGCCGCCAGCAGCTGCCTGGCTATAAAATACATTTACACCATGATGTCCATGCCTGTCCCAAAAGTGTGCTGCAGGAAACAGGGCAAAAAAGTTCAACTTGGTATGGCAGATGAACTTCAGTCAACTCGAAACTAAAAAACACAACAAAACAGTACAGCCTTTGTAACAGAAGTGGATCTAACAGGCTTTGAAACACCCAAACATGCTTTGAAATTTCACATACAGAAAGTCTACAGTAGGAAAACCTTGTTATTCTGTGTACATTTTCTGTTAGCACTCTTGTTTTTTCAAAGGTTGTCTTTGTTCCCAGACAATGGGCCTGCTCTCCTTCTTTGTTCTAGAATGAAGTGCCAAAGAAGTTGGTCCCTAAGGTGGTAGATGCACCAGAGTATTAAGTGTGCCACAAGGTGGACTGGCGTATTAATGGAGTCTGGTAACAGCAACTGACCTGTGGAGCGGTACGATCAGCTGCTGACCATGCCGCTGTAGTAAATCCCAAACAGGCATTCCCTGTCTCCCCATCTTACTCCCCTCTGTCACGCCTATCAGTCGCCGCTCCTGCTCTACCTAAAACGGGTTGTCAAGTCTAGTTTTGTTACCAAGGGAAGACACAGTGGTCAGCAAGTTTCAGATGATGCAGATTAAGGTGGAAATTGCCACTGTTTTCATCCTTTAGTCATTAGTGGCTACAATCATGTCCACTGTCAGAGAAAAGATATTTGTTCATTAGATTCATGGCCAACATAAAGCAGCGGGCTACTGTTAAAGCCTGACAGAATGAATGTTAAGTGCCCAATTGTTTACAAGACAGAAAATTATTATGCTTAATTAAGAAATGTATTATTGTCAGTGACATTTACATTAAAAAGCTCTTCATTTAGTTTAACACATTTAATGAAATTCCACTTCAGTCAGAGACCTCGCTTGTATGAAGACACTCTGATCACACATTAAGGGGGTGTAAATATGTCTTTGTAGTATCGTCACGATTGCTTCCTATCAGTCATTCAGTCTCAGGTCACCTCTATACATGTTATGTTTCAGTCCCCATTCGCTTGTCAAAGCCAGCGGTGCAGGATTTGCTTTCAATAATGTATAAAAGAGGGCACAGACTTTGCATGTATTGTCAGTATGAGAACATGATCCCTGACATCTGGAGCTAGCACAGGGCTCATACTGAATGATAATGGCCTCTCCCCCTTTTGATGAATTATTAAATTCAAATTGTTTTGCAAACAAAACATATTTGTTAACACAATGAAATCTGGGGAGAAAGCTGGAACTTTATCAATATTTAATTTCCATTGCAGATAACAATACAATATAGCCTTTGGCTAGTTTCTGGTACATCAGTGATGAAAACAGCAACAGAACTAACAAAACACGTAAACCTGCCCCGTTGTTATTCCATTACAGGTTTTAACATTTCAAACAAACGTTGATACTTTGATACCATGCTTGAGATTTTATATTTGACTCGGAGATGAATGAGATTGACAAAAACAAACAAATAAACAAATAAACAAAAAACACATTTGAAACAGAAGATTTATTAGCGCTCCACTGACACATTAATATTCATGACCTTGCTGTAATCATTCGCTCTAAACTTTCTATTTTTCTATTGTTTATCTCATTGTAATCTTGCCATATTTAGGCATTTTGATTGATTGCATGTCAATGTTGTGCTGCAGTTATGGAGATAAGAATGTGATTGGACTGATTAATATTTGATTTTCTGTTGAAGGGTTGTCTCTCCACCCTCTTCTCTCTTTCTCTGTTTCTGGCATCGGAGTGAGAGAATGGGAAGTCAGCACATTGAATATCAAGTGGCTGATTGGGGATGTCACAGCGGACCCCAGTGGACCCTGGTTGCCAGATGTGCTTGTCCATTGGTGTCAACAGCAGGTTTTGTCTCCTGGATTTGAAAGGGTTTGTTGGGGTGGACAGATGGAGTGGGGGAGGTTGCCATGCAAAGTGCTGTCCTCTCGCTCAGGCCTGCCACTCATACTGTCTTTTTCTATTCAGCACTGTCATTAGTATCCGGATGCTGCTGTTTGATAACCAAATATATCCTATGGTGGAATGTCTCAAGTTCCACCTGAAATTAATGCCTTATATTAATAGCCTTATACTCATATTCCTTTTTCGACACTGCCAAGTGTTTTCCAAAGGCAGCAAGGTTCGTCCCGTATACACTTATCCCAGAGGAGTCTGGTCAATAAATTCATACAGCCCTGGAATTAAAGGAAGCACAGTTTTTTTTGTGTTATTGATTTATTTTGCGCTGAATACTATTCAAATGTGGCACAGTGTTTGAGACATACATAATAAAATACGGTATTGAGAGGGGTGAAGGTTGCAGCCTTGAGATTTTTTTTCTCTCTAGTTTGTCCTATATCTTTTTTACCTGTGGGTAATGAAGAGAAGCTGCTTTGTTATGCATTGCGGAAGAGCAGTTTGCCAGTGCATTTGAGGGGCACCTTCCTACATTTGGTTGTGTATTTCAGGCCTTGGAGAGCTCATTTAAACTCAACTTTATTGTTTCCAACTGCACCACCTTAGTGCTCCTGAGTGGTGCTTGTTGCTATGAAGGACATATGAAAGTGACGTGATAGCGCAGACAGGGTTTGGAGAGGGAACTTGTGCGGTTGTGTGTGTGTGTGTGTGTGTGTGTGTGTGTGTGTGTGTGTGTGTGTGTGTGTGTGTGTGTGTGTGTGTGTGTGTGTGTGTGTGTGTGTGTGTGCATTCACGCACGCTTCGTGAAGGAGTCTGTTATGTATTTATTCGGTGTGTTGAATCATCTGCACCAAGGTTTTTTGCTGTGTGTGTGTGCTGTGTGTGTTTTGAGGGAGCCAGCAGAGCGAGCAGGGAGGGGACATCTGCGCACAGTGGCACAGGCCTTCTGCCTTTACACATTGCTCCTGCCGAGCAACGCTTCACGGCCTAGCAGGCTGTGACCTCCCAGAGGCTCCAGAGGAGCTCTTCCTCTTAAAAGCCAGCTGTGCCTCATACTTCATGCGCGCCAAATATTCCACAGTCCAGCTGTTCACCTGAGAAGCACGGAGCACAGACCTCTCACTTCCTCACTTTTATGTTTTTGGAGAGACATTTTGCTGGTCTAAGAGAGCATGGAGTATCACACCTGTGATACCTTTGTTGTTACAGCCAACAAAGTTGGCCTTTCGCTTTGTACATATACGACAGTTGTAATAACACATTGAATACACTCTCACTCTTTTTTTTTCTCTTGATACGTACTTCTTATAGGTTATTACCCATTTACCGTTGCATGACCTCACTTAAATGCTTGACCTCACTTAAATGCTTGAAGATTTCATCCCTTTCTGTCTTCATCTCTCTCCCGAACAGTGTTTCCAGCGTGTGTATGTGTTTTTCTTTACAATGTCACTCTCTTGGAAATTCATAGACAGATAAACTAACTTTGTAAATGCTTTTAAATAGGATTTGGATGAATGTGGCTGTCTGTATTCTGGACTTACAATTGTGGAGAGAAAGCCTTACAAAGAAACCACATTTGTGCATGAACTATAAAAGATAACCTTGCTTTTGAATCCCATTATTATTTATTAAATTTGGAAATTTTTATAGGGTATATTGATTCATGTTAATGCTTTAAATCCTGTTTGGGATATCCATGTTATTTCGTAATTAAAAATTCTCTCAAATCTCATCTTAAATGGACATGCATCACAAACACCTGCTACAAAAAGAAAAAAGAAACAACATAACATAAGAAATAGAATTAAAAAGTGGCCTACTCATTTAAAAAAAACTGAACTAGGAATGTAATACTTTGCCTCTATATCTAAATCATAACACACAATATGCAAGCACCCACACAAACACGCATCCACCCACCAACACCTTCCAGCAACTTTCCAATTAGCAATGTTTTTATGGCAACTATCCAAAGTGTTCGTTAACCTGCCTCTATCACTTTCTCTCATTAGTATCGTAGTTTTAGCAACAACAATAGTTATGACTACCATATCATGAAAGTCACATTTAGTCACCTGCTACATACTGACAATAATTGACATTGTTTTGCTGGGTTGAATGCACAGTGAACAAGCATTTACAACCACATTTATGATCTCAGTTTCAACTTTCCTCATCCAACCCACCTGTTTACCCTTTCAAACCAGTTAAAAGCATAATACTAACTGTGCAATAAGCAAATAAGTCAATGACCAAAAAAATCCTTTTTATCCACTTACAATTGATGTATCCAGTTGCACGTGTCACTTTTCAGGTCTGTTTACAGCATACACTTAGTGTAATGAAAACACAGTATCTGAAATGAATTCTCAAGAGCTCAAAATGCGTCATACACTGACAGTCCTCTTGTTGATGTAGACATTGTTGTGACTTAATAACATTGGTTGTGTCTTTCAGTCACATCTGTGTTAGTGTCGGGCTTCATTATATAGATTTACTATTCATGATTGATTTTTGCTTTCTATTGACAGAATTAAGAGACATGGTCATTGGCAGACATGGTGGCACCTTGTAAATAATCTATCATGGTTTTTATAATGACGCCAATCATTCTTACCATGTGACTTTTAATGTGATGAATGAGACATATCTACAGTAAAATGCATTTTAAATGTGACACTGATTGACAAGTCGTCTTTTGAAGGGGCACTGTTCATGAAAGGCTTCATGACTTAAGTAATTGATTAGTGTTGTGTGAAATTAAAGGAGTTTACATGAAAACAAAAACATGTATGTGGCTCACATATCATTACAACTACCAGGATAATATAGAAGCAGTAAATAAAGGATAAGCACCAATATGGGTCTTATGATAAAAATTCATAATGAAGTTTTCTCAGAGAGACATAGCCTTTAATATCCAGAGATGCAGGTCTTCTCAATAAGGGCTCCAGAATGGGCCTTACTTATCTTTGGTGTTTTTAGCTGGCAGAGTAGCAGCGGTGCATTTTTTAGAATTGATTTTGTGTGGCATCTCCTTCAAAATACTTTGAGGACAATAAGAATGATAAGTATTAATTAGAAAAAAAATCTCATTGCAACAAAATGCTTGTGCTGTTTGGGTAGTGACGTACATTGCAATCCCTCAGCAACACCCTTGTTAAAGATCAGGCTCTAATTGTGTTCAGGGTTCATCACACCACCCTGTGCCCAAAACTCACCAGAGACACAATTGAAGTAAGTAAGTACTGTAGCTTGGGTGCAGTGGGTAAAAGGGTCACTGGCTTATTGGAAGGTCAGTGGTTCAAGTGCCTTTGAGCAAGATAATAATGAGCTATATTGCTCTAGTGCATTTGTTTATCATGGTGGTTCCTTTAATCGGGAGCCCCGCCCACAACTGTGTGAATGTCTTGAGTGACCAGAAATAAGCTATGAAAGTACAGTCAGCTAACAATTCAAAGCACGCGGGAGGAATAAGTGCACTCATGTCTAATGCATGTCTAAGCAATTTGAGGCCAAATGGGCAAAATGGTGGATGTGCCTCTAGACTGGCTTTGCAATACTTGACCCTCAAGATCTACGGCAAATACCTGGGTGATGGAAATCTCAACGGATACAGTGTAGAGTCAGAGTTCTGCACAGCTGATGTATGTTTGCAAAGCAAAACAAAAAAGTGACATTGACTGAGCTAATAGGAACATGGCGTGACTGAAAGAACAAGCAAACCTTGTAGGAGGACAGGGCTTTTTGATAAAACAAAAAAGGGAAAAAATATGAGGCTTTTGATTATTATGTACCATTTCAAAAAATCTCGAGCGAATGCATGTTTACTTTGGCTTTTTTCTGCAAACAAAGTACTTCATGCTTTTGTTTTCCGATTTTAATGCCACATACTCTGATTAACTACTCTTTCCAATTAATGTACTCAAATGGACAATCAGAAATTAACAATGTAATAAAAAGAAGACTGTGGTTGGGAAGAATGTGATCTACTTCGGGTGTTAGCTTAACTGCAATACTTCACTTTCTTCCCAGGTTAAAAGAACATAGAAAAAGTAGATGAGAGAATAACCCTTAGTTATCTGGGAGATGGGACATTAAGAGTCTGAACCTCATGGTGATTGATGACTTACATGGCAATGATGTATAGAATGCCCCATCCTTGTCCTATAATTTATGAGCAAGCTCATTTAATTTGTCTGTGGATTAATTTAGGACCTATATATAACTAATGACTATGTAAGCTAACTGATAGCTCACCCTATCTAGTAGCACTGGCTGACTGAAACTAACATGTGCTTTGGAATAGACACTTATACTGTCATCTGTCCAATATATGTGAACTGACAATTAAGATAACACGTGTAAATTGAATTTTCCCAATTAAATTTTAATGAACCACATGTTGAGTCGAGGTTTTTGTTCATTAGGAAATGTTAATGGAATGCTTTTGATTTTAGGATATTGATAGTAGGCTGCTGTTTATGTATTGTGTGTGTGTGTATATATATATATGTATATATATATGTATATATGTATATATGTATATATATATATATATATATATATATATATATATATATATATATATATATATATATATATATATATATATATATATACAGTGTATATACAAGCAAACATTGGTTTTCGAACGCTTTTGACATCGAGCAAATTGGAATTTGACCAAAAGATTCGGAATTCTTTTGTCTTAGAAGTCGAACAAAATTTGGAAATCGAACACGAAAAAACGCAGTAGCATCCATCCTCCTCTTCCTCTCCCTCTCCATCATTCACGTATGCCAACTGCTCACCACCACAAAGGTAAATCCACTGGACGTTAAGAAAGCTCTTGAAGACGTTTCGTCTCTCATCCAAGAGACTTCTGCAGTTCAGAGAGTGGCTGATCATGTCCCAGGTTATAAACCCTGTGGGGTGTGGTCAGTGCTATTCACATTCCAACGACCGTTGTTAAAACCCGTCTGGCTCCTCAATGATTGTTGGTGGGGGTGTCAAAGGGGGTCACTGAGATGTGAGTTTCACCTTTGTATGCTAATGAGGGTCATTAGCATGAGGCACATCACCTGGGTCAATCTGCTCAGACAATCTTTGTGGGAGTTTTGAAAGGACATGATTGTAAATGGGAGAAAGGTGATGTCACAGACCACCCCCCCTGTTCAGAGATGGCTTCTCCACTCTGAAGTGGATGGTGTCTTTCATTCCTCCCTCAAACCATTTGTCTTCCCTGTCCAGGATCTGAACATCGGTGTCCTGAAATGAGTGTCCCTCTTCCTTGAGGTGAAGGAAGAATTCACCTCAAGGAAGGAAGTGGTTGTTTGGGAAGGAAGTGGTTGTTTGGGAAACCAAAACAACCACTACACAGGCACATGGCTTAACAGAGTTGAGCCAACACACCCGGACAGGAATCAGCAGTCTTCCAACATACTCCAGTGTGGTCGCAAGTACTAGATTTTACAAGAGGTATGTTTTCCTTAACAACCTTAAATTCCCTGCCATAATAAGCTAGGGCTTTGTATTGTTGCCACACTTGGCAATTGTGTCTAAAGGCTCCCTAATAGACCCCAGTGGGGCATCATTCCTATTCCACTCATGATGAAGACATTCTCTCTCTCTCTGTATATATCTATCTGTCTCTTTTCCTTCTTTCCTCTCTCACCCAGTCTTTCTTTCTCTCTCTGACTTTTTTCATATCTCCCTCTCTCAGACTTGATATTTTTCTCTCGGCTATTCTCTGCTCTGCCTTTGGGCCTGTGAAATGTTTCAGTCTGAGAAGAAGGCCCCCTCGTCCCTCTGGAAGCTATTAGTGAACCTTTATGAATATGTGCTGAAAGGGCGCTACTTTATGGGGTGGGGACAGAGTGGGTGGGTTGTTGTGGGGGTTTTGAATGCGATGTAATCATTTCTCTTAGAGACTGTTGTGAACCAACAATTAATGTTAAATGTTTCTGTTTTTATAGCTTTTTTTTTTCTTTTTTTAACTCTTTTTCAAGCTACTCTTTCCCTGAGGTGATGAGTGGCACTCGTGTGGAAGCATAACACCTCTGTGGCTCTTTTTCTTTCTGTACAAGTGGAGCTTCTTTGCCTAAAAATATTGTTAAAATTTCTGTGCTTCACAGGTAATAGTTTTCCTTTTCATACTTTTCCCATCGTATTCTTGACTTATCTATTTTTTAACTTTTTGCTTTTTGAGATGGTATTGAGTGTAATTTAGGGCACAAACAGGGAGTGCATTGTGTTGGTAAGTGCTGCTCAAGATAAATGCATTTTTGAAAGGGGGAAGATGCAACAGGAATCAATTTTTGTGGCTTTTATGCATTCTGTCCCCATGAAATAAATATCACATATTTTAAAAGCTTATATGTAAAATTGAGTCCTGGTTAAATATTCAAGATGCTCTTAAAGACTCGGTGGCCAGTGTGTGCTAAGTGCATCACTTTACATGTGACATCTAGCCCTATATCTGATTTGCTTGACTATGTACTTGCACTGGTACGCCTGTGGCAGTTTGTGTCTGTATATAAACAGCAGCACTTTTTGTAAGATTTACTGACTAAGAGGTTGATCCTCCTCTTGCTGATCTTGTGTTGTGGTAACAAAATCTCATACTTAACAATTGTGATTACTGGCTTTCAAATTAGAATCAAAGAAGTAAGTGGTGGCAGTGGTTGATGCCCTTTGCTTCTTTGCCTCATTAATTGTGGCGAGGGCAACTGTTTTGAGTCCTACCTGATGGTTTGAGCTGCAGACCTGCCCGGGTCAGAATAGAACTCCAGGGCTCATGAATCATGCTGTCAGGAACAGGAGCCCAGCTGTGCTCCACATGAGGGGGCTAAGCATTTCTGCAAAGTCCTCATCCAAGGCAGAGAGGTGCTTTGGAGGTCCTGCAGGCTCAAACAATCAATCAGAAAATTATATCATAATTACATCAAGGGAGTCATGGAGCTGCATTTCACACCTTGAGACAAATTCTTACTTTCCTCCATTTCTTCCTCTCTTTTTATTGAAAAGCAGTTAGTATGATGGCCCTCCCCATTTCCTGCATCACCTCCACTATAATCTTTCCTTCTCTTCTATCTTCTTTTCTCCCAGACTCTGGTTCATGTTTTTATCTGTGATCCTCCATATGCCCCCCATTTTGACCCCACAAGGAGTATTCTCTGTTGCTAGGCACAGGCTTTGCAGAAGAAATACATGTGCACACTAATAAAAATAAACACCCGGATGCACCACACCATGTTCCAGAATGTAGGGAGAGGATAGATGGGTGGTAGAGTGATGGTGTCTGTGGGGGAGAGAGAGGAATGTAGGGCACAGTGTGTGGATAAAGTAATGATTTCTCCTTCACACCTCCCTTGCTAATTAGTGCAGGATGCTTGCTGTCTGAAGGGTGCTGCGTCTGGGGAGCCCTGCTATTTGTCTTAAAGAATTACCTACAAGGAATTTACGTCACTCCTTAATCCCTCAGACACAGGGTGGAATTCAACGTTTATCTGACTGCAAACACCTCTCAATTCGATTTAATGATTGGAGTGATCAGTTGTAGCCTTCACTGCAGCCAGCAACAGGGATATGGTTTAAGTTGCAGTCCACATCAGTGTTCCCCCTATCTGCCAATGCAGACTTTCTATTTGTCCATGTGCTGCAGCATTCTCCACAGAGAATGTGTGCACAACATTTCTCAGTGAACTCTTATTTTTTCTGTCTGTATCTTCCAAAACATCTTTGCAACTGTTGTTTCCCCATCCTATTTGGAGAGCTTTCAGCACCATGGAGACATCACTTATCCATGTGTCAAGCTCTAGGACTAATGGCAACATTGTGTGAATATGACAACATTTTACAGGATTGAAAACTCGTAGGTCCGGCTGCAACCAATAAACCAAGTTTCTGATTTTTAGACTTTGTCATACTTTGTTAGTATAATGTTAAGATAAGTTTTTAAGACAAAATGCAGAATAACTCTGGGATGGATTAATACTTCATGCTCTTAATATTTTAAAACTAGTGCAAGGAGAAACCAAGGTGGGTGTGTAGAATTTTAAAAAATGTATGTGATTGGTGTTTGTGTAGGAATTCCATCAGCATTATTCAACCTGAAGTCTATCTCATCTCCATAGTAGCTATAGCTGAGGAGCTGCCATGGCACGAGAAAGAAGCCAATCATTAATGTCAGCCAGGAAAAAAAAGAAGTATTATGTTTCCCTGGAACTAGAACTCAGTAATGATGTCCATTTCCCTGAATTCTGTACTTTTCCCTACTGGGCTAATAAGATGAAACTTTAATGCTCTTTCAGGGCATATTGTTCTCTTGTATTGCCAGATAGTAATGAAACACAGCAAGATTACAGTAAGTAGGGGATCCATAAAAATATAGTTCTATTACATTAAGTAAATAATACATTTTTCTGTGTTAATACAATTGTTTCCTAGTTACAACTGTTGTCGATAAAATTGATACAGACGGAAGTAAATTCTTCCATAGTGGAAGTTATAATTTCCTTGACTTTTGTTGAAAGTATTGAGGAGAGAAGTGTTGAACTTTGTGGTCATTTCAGTGGCTGTATTTGTGGTGTTGGTATTACATTTCCCATTACATGAATCAGACCCTTTCCAATAACAGTTTCATGAAAGGCAAAACCCTCACAGGGGATGTAGGGTTGCAGTATATGTCTGCTTTAATTTAATCTAAATGTGGCAATTAGAGTGGCCACAAAGTGTACATTCCTTCTTAGTATAATATAACTATATTTTATTACGTGAGGGATAGCTCTGGCTATTCAGAGTGTATACACTGGTTCAGAAGTTCATCAAGCAACAGTGATGAAATGCTTCAGGTGTTCTTCCATCACTTTGGATCATATCAAAAAGGTTCTGGGTTCAAATCCACCTGGGCACCTGGGACTTTTCTTTGTGAAGATTTTATGTTCTCCATGTATGTGTGTGTGTGTGTGTGGGGGGGGGGGGGGAGTCCAACTTCCTCCCACCACAAAAACCATACAGTAGAGGTGAACTGGTGACTCTAAATAGGCCATAGGTGTTTGTTGTAAAATGTGGGGGCACAGTGTACTTGTACCATGTCCAAGAAGAATTTTACCTCTCACCCCAGTGTCAGCTGGACTAGGTTCCAGCCACCCATGATACTTCACAGAACAAACATTTTTAATCTGGAATATGAATAATGGCTAACTATATGACTAGTTTGGCCCTCCATGTGTTTTTTCACAAACTTCAAGGTAAGATCCATTACAGTAGAAGACTGTGATCATTTAAAGTTCAATATTCTTTGTACACATTTGATGTGGAAACTTTAGTCAGAGTAAATACATTTGAAAATTAAAAAAAACAAAAAAACAAACCCATCAGTCCTCACTATTAAATTGGGGATTGTGTGCACACATGCACACAAGGAGATTTGACATTTTTTCCTCTCTTTTAAAAAGTTTCCTCTCTGTTTGTTAAAGTCCCACTCCGTGCCAAGATATGGTGCCATATTTTCACAGAGGGTGTGCCATCAAGCATATATTTCCCTGTAATGCGGAAGCGAGGCTGCTGTGAATCAATGCCCTTGTGCCAGTGCAACAGAAAATGGATGACACAGGCCTGGACTAAGAGGCTTTGGCAAAGCTGTGGCTTACCAGTCTCACAGGTGTTAATGTGCACTATGTCTGCCACCCTTGCTGAGACGATTGGGCACCATATTCACTTTCATCATCACAGTGTTTGGCATCAAAGTTACCACTTCCAGCCCATTCTACAGACTTCCCTTTTATGTGCTGTGAGAGATGTTCCGATCACAATGATAGACATGGCAGGAGAAGCTGGTAGCGATCATCTCTGCTCCACGCTGAGTGAGTTTGAGTGATGCCATGTGATGAATGAGCAGTGTAATTCATTGACTTTCTTTCTTTCTTTCTTTTTTTTGGAGAGCAGCTCTGTCAAAAAGGGAGGAGAGGAGAGGAGAGGAGAGGAGAGTTGTTCCTTCACCCACTGCAATTGTGCAATAAAGAATTCCTTGGAGATCATGTTTGAAAATGCTGAGAAGGAATGTGAGGGTTTTACAGTCACTCTGGGTTCTGCAGACTGTTTGTGGGTTTGAAATAAATCCAAAATTGGATTATAATCTGCACATTTCCTCAGTCAAATAACACACCTCTTCAACTGAAGGTGTGGCAAAACCCTGGGACAGTCTGTGATTATTAATATTTCTTTTTTATTGGTCTGAAAATAATTTATCGAACTACTGCACAGCTTTGACTCCATCATCTCCCTTCTATTGCTCTCTCTCTATCACAGTGTATTGCTTTTGGGCTTTTTCTTTATTGTGAGAAGATGCTTGTAAACACAATTCCCAGTGCCAACATCCTCTTGGCCATAGTTTGTGTGCATAATGCTAGATTCTGAAGAAAAGCAAAAACCCTTGGTCTAGTCTTGGAGTAGCCCTTGATTACAGATAGTAACCAGAGGTACAAGTTTTTATTTTTTATTCAGAAAGGATTCTCTTTACTGTCAGAGGTCACACTGTTACAGAGTTGGAAACAGATAAAGTCTTCCTGAAGCAGTGGAGTAAATTGCATCACACTTACATCATAGCGTGTCCAATGTTTCGCTATTTACTTTTGTTAATTGAAAATTGTGGAAAAGCAACGTGACTTCAGGCAGCATTTTTCACGTCTTGGTATATATATATAATTCAATTATTAATCAATTATATTATTAGCTATTTTGAATAGTATGTAATTGGCATTGAAATCATAACTTTATGATGAAAAAGGTCAACTTGAGTTCAATTGACATAACAAAATATATATTTACCTTTTCTGTCTATAGCACTGAACATGCTTTCACATTTCTCTGTAAAGTACATTTTCTTTACGTCAGAGTGCTTATATAAGTGGAGGTACGTTAGTCAGAACAACTGTGGATTCTGAGCTTTAAGTACGGTAGAGTGAAATCCCTCTAGTGTGTTGCCTGAGCAGTCTGGATTTCAGCTCAATAAAAGTCTGTAATTAGTTGTAATTTACGGGGCAACTCCTCCCCTGCGACCCTGCTGTGCAGAATCCCCTGGCCACTTGGAAAGATCATGTTTTCTTCCACAGTGCACAGCACTCAAATGAACCACAACGTTGCCATAATGGCTTGCTCCCCACTGATTTTCCCACCTTGTGTAAGGTAGCTGAAAGTCACTTCCTGTAATGCTCAGTGGAGCGTACAGACTGCCATTTCCATCTATTAAGATGTGAAGGAGTGAGGATGCCCTCAAGCCTCATACATCAATAATTGAAGCAATTGGAATGATTGGCGAAGTTGATCGTAATGCGAAGACGTTACCGCTTGATGTGTTGATGTGCTGTCAGAGGCTGAAACATACAACGTGTTTTCTAGATCTAATAAACATGCATGTGTGTGTAATTCTCCCTGCTTGTTATTGTTCTGAAATCAGTCCAGATGTAATTTGAGTGCATCAATTTAGAGTCCAATGTTACTCAAGCAACTAATGGACTCTCAGGCAAAATGAAAATAGCTTCCTAATGATCTGACTAAGCTTGATGGGTGAACCTAAATTGATTAGCGTGCTAACATGAATGTAATATGGGATTAGACATTGAGAAGTGTGATCAGATTTTTTCTGGTACTCACTGACCTAATTACATTCAGGTGCCTTACTTTTAGCCATTGCTTTGTACTGTATATGTGTATATGTTGTCCTTCTCAAGCTATGATTCATATATATATGTATATATATATATGTATATATATATATACTGTATGTATATATATATATATATATATATATATATATATATATATATATATATGTGTGTGTGTGTGTGTGTGTGTGTGTGTGTGTGTGTGTGTGTGTGTGTAAATGTATTTGTAAACACATTTTGACATGATGTTAATGAAAATGTTACAAATACGACATCATGCGACGCAGGTATTTATGTAGTTAATGTACTGTAGCTCTGTAAATGTTTCTATGACATATTCTTGTATAAAGAAGGATAAACTAGAGAGATGAGTTTTCATATAGTGCAAAATTAGCAATTCAGATGTTTGTGTGCGTGCGTGGTTGTCTGTCCTTGTGTGTGGCTCCGCGGTGCACTGGCGTTGTGCCCGGAGTGTCCCCCGTCTCACACTCTATGCCAGCTGGGATAGGCTCCAGCTCCCCGTGACCCGCTGCGGCAGGTTAATGGATCCATCAAGCAGCGGAAGAAAATGGATCCGTTTCCGCTTTATCTGCCGCAGCGGGTCACGGGGAGCTGGAGCCTATCCCAGCTGGCATAGGGCTTGAGGCGGGGGATACTCCGGGAATGACGCCAGTGCGCCGTGGAGCCACATACAAATACAGATAAACACACACACACACACACACACACACACACACACACACACACACACACACACACACACACACACACACACACACACACACACACACACACACACACACTCACTCCTACGGGCAATTTGGGACCAGCCAATTAACCTGAAGCGCATGGTTTTGGAGGTGGGAGGAAGCTGGAGAACCCGGAGAGAACCCACGCAGACACGGGGAGAACATGCAAACTCCGTACAAAGAAAATCAACATTTATAATTAAGGATGTTATCAGAAGCAGATGCTGCATACGAAAATAAAGCACTGTTATTATTAGTCAGTCATTAGTGTATTTGCAAACGTTCTGCTGATAATTCCGTACCTTTTTTCTCTTTGCTGTCAGTATGAAAAGAAAGGAAATGAAGGTAGCGAGTGTGTGAGTAAAGAAAAAAAAAGAAAAACACAACATTGACCGCAATAGGTTTGACCCAAATGTTACAGTAGGGTCACCATTCTGATATGAAGGACTGAGGGACACTTGAATACTGTAATGAGCTGGCAGCTGGGGCAGAGTACGACAAGCACTCATCTCTCCCCACCCCTCATCCTCTTCCCCTTCACTCTGCTCTCGACCCTTTACAACAGCTCACCTCACTGAGGATGAATAATGAATATGACCAGACACATGGGTCAGAGGTGACATGTCTGTGAGGGAGCAAATTCCTCCTTGATTAGTGCATAAAAAGCCAGGCCCATCTGCCTCTTTTCTGGGATTTGACAGAGGTCTGGGCAGGAATGCCAGGAGCCAAGGGACAGTGTAGTAAAGATGAGGCACGGACATCGTTGGTAGGGGGTTGTTAATCCTCTGTACCAAGTGATGAGGGACCCACAGCAGGGGGAAGTCACTTTTTCATCACCTCACATCACGCAGAGTCTGCAGCATTTTTATGTGCAAGGCATGAACTTGCCTTTAGGCATGTTAGTCTAAACTCAGCATACACAAATCAGATTATTCCATGGTGAGAACAGCATTAATGTTTTGTAGTAACACAGAACTTTAAAGTAATAAAGATTGTTTGAGGCTATCGATGCACAGGAATGCATCTCTTTCAGAAGCTAGACATTAATATTTTAACACTGATGTATTTTATTTCCTTTCTTGAAGGATGGGTTTAAAACATGTTTCACCATTACAGTATGGCATAGGACTACAGCACTTCCTCTGTTTCGACTCGCTGCCCTGAATCCAAACATAGACATTCCTTTCACTCAGCTAGAGCTTGTTGACCAGCATGGTTCAGTTAATAACAGGCCAAACGGAAAGCTGACTGCAGACTCCATGTGTACAGTTTGCTAAAATACTCACACAAGAGTCTTTTAGAAAGTTCAAGGTTATGTACGGATCCACCAAAGATCGACTAAAGCCCTCGACATCCCATGGAGGCTGTCATTGATCTTATCTGTGGGCATTCCTCTGTAGCGTTGTCTACTCATTTACACAGTTTATGTCAATGAATGGGTAATTTTGCCCACAAAATACCATAATAATAATAGTGCACATGTCCTAAATGAGGCCAGAGATAAACAAACATGTTAGGAGTGGAAAACATACAGCAGGTTCACCTTGTGTAGACAGAAAAAGCATACCCTTCGGCAGCAGCTATAATTAATATACTAAATTGAATTGCAATAATCGACTAGGGGACTAGCCTTGTGCTCTAGAGGTAAGATGATTAAAATGTTAGGCTTCAGTGAAGGGGTGATTGGGACCCTGGTGAATTAAGGATTGGATTTGATGGGAGACAATGCAGCTTCTATTTTTCATTAATTAGCCTCAGATCTATAAAACCCGTGAAAGACTTCAATTGTATATTACTCCAGCCTCTCAATTACATCCATTCATTAGCTGTGAATGGCCTCCACCAAAGGATTATAACACATGCATATGAGAATAAAAGAATGAATGAAAGATTGAGTAGACTGCCCTAATGCCACCGGGAATTTCTGAGAAATTATGAGGTCCTTCATCAAATGTCAAAAAGATGAATGTGACATGGCTGAGATTCAAAACAATACACATTTGTGTGGCGTGTCGAGTTATAATAAGTTTCTATTTAAAACCTCTGCAGTCACACACAGAGCGATTGTGTTCTTAGAAACATTCATCAATATCAACTTTTCAAGGTACATGACCAAAACACTGAGTCTCTGCAATTTCCATGAGATGCTGGATCTTCCATTGATTGTGGAAACACATATTCCAAGCAGCCTTTCAGTTCCAAAACTAGAGGGCACTAGAAAAGCACAAATAACTCCACCAATTTTTTTTATTTTTAGAAATTCCATTAATGTGATACCATGTCTTCACTGCCTCTGATTGTCTTGGTGTGAGGATGGAGGGTGTTATGAATCCTTGATTTATACAATCATAACAATATATCTACAAGTTAAGATTCATTCATTGAAATCAAGTCTTCTGCTGCAACCACAGTCAACATCAGCACTACTAATAGCTTTATGTGTAGAATAAGTAGCTTCATCAAGTCGGAATCGACCAACTTCTTGTTTTCAGAGATAACAGGGCTCCTGAATGACATTAGCTGAGTATTATAACTAGTTTGATGCAAATTATAGACTCAGCCAAATGTTGTTGAATATTCAAACAGTATGTCACAGTTTTGTATACGTATTAGACCTGAGTATAACATCAGTAGTATGTAATTCCAAACCTATTTCAGGAATAAGAAAGTAAAATGAAATTAAAAAGAAATATCACATTTTGCAAACATTACTGGGAAGACAACAACATAAAAGACAGGTGACGCCAGCGTGAAAACCAGATGCTAGCACGGCTCAAGGTTCATTCATATCTCTGTAGTGACATTCCCATTAGAAACAAGTAAAATTAAACAGTTTATCCGACTGCTCTCAGGCCTTCAAACAGGTTCCTCTTTTGGAGACAAATGTTTCATAACTGCAATGACATTTTCCTTACAGAGGGCAAGTAATGAAAAATGCTTTCTTTGTAAATTTGCAGTACAGTAATTTATTTACAGCATTTTCATTAGCAAAGTAATATATTCTTTACACTGTCTGGGTGTCAATTAGAATTACAATTTCTTTTGTACTGGTAGTATGTTATTCTGAGTCTATGGTATGTGTCTTGTAACTGACAAATACAACAGTACAGTATTACTCTTAATAATGTATTGTCCTCATACGGCACCTCAGATTGACTACTCAATGTACTTCACAACATGAACAAGCCTTTATCTATTCACACACAGGGCTGTCGTGCAAAGTGTCACCTGCTCATCAGAAGTGATAACAATTCAGGTTTAACCTTTAGACAGCAGGGGTCTGTAATCGAAATAGCTGACTGCAGATTCTTTGAGCCAGACACTTGGCAAATGACAAAACAATTGCTTCTACCAATAATAATAATAATAATAATAATAATAATAATAATAAAACAATTACACTATTCATTTAGCATTCATTTCATTTAATTGACTCCTTCAATTAATTTTTGAGTACAAGTGGATGGACCATCACTTCAAACAAAGCTGTTTAAGACTACCGTACATACAAATACACTTTGGCTTCTCAGTGCAGATGTAATCACTGTGGCTCTAGACATCCATGTCAAAAGGTGAAGCAGATGGTAACATGGTTGTAACATATTTAATGAAAATGTTTGCTTCATATACTGTATTTTTCCTCTGCTGTATTTTTCCAAAAGACTTCTGCAAATATTATCCAGATTTTCCAGTAAATGTCCAGCCTATTTTTACACTATAATATTCTAGAAAAGTATCGGGGCAAAACTAAATTTTTGCCAAGCATAAGTGCTGCAATGAAGCAGGATCTTGAATTTCTCCTAAAGCCCACAAATCCAAGCCGGAGGATTTACCATTGTTTAGTTTTAATGCACATATTTAAGAGCTGAATTTATGATTATAATAGAAGCAAATGCAGTTATAAATCCTGTTTTTCTCCTTTTCTCCATTTCTCACTTCATGCATATGTGTGGCACTATGGGACTGCATGTGCAGAGATAGAGTGAGGTGCATGGCTGTGTGATGAAACCCATAATTACAGGGTGAGAGACAGGTATTGTTCATGCGATTGACAAGTCCCTTTCAGTCAAGAGAACATTTTCTGTCAAAAACCTGTTTTTATGTTTTCATATTTTTTATTATATTTTTTGTCTCCCAGAAACCATGCACCTTCTGTCACCACATGAAAACAGGCGTTGCTCTCCAGGATAGGGAGTGTGCTTCGTGATAATGCATGATTTGCATTAATTTCTTAGGTATGACAGGCTCTATTAGTACTGTACAGCCTCAGGCATAATTTACATTGTGGCCTTATCGGGTTCCATAAAGCTTTGTTAAGGGACAATTGTTGGGACAGTGTGACATTTATCAGCATGATATGGAAGTGATAAGGTTAGCCAGTCGACATGTGTCTTGGGACAATAAAAACAGGCTGCTGATATGTTGGGGTTATTGTAGCCAAGATACACCTGTGTACACTGTGTTTGAATGCAGCCAGCGCCTCTGTGCATTGATCCAAGCAGACTAAGCTATAAAAACGAACAGGTACTTCCTCTTCCCTGAAAATAAGAAAAAGAAATTGTGTTCCAAATGTCAAACCCATTTTTTTTCCTTTAAAAAATAGTCTGCATGTTATGTATCATTCATGTTATGACATCTCAAGTATCTGCTTTCACTGTCTCTTCACACATTCACCTCCATCTAATATTTGTAAAAGAAAAATCTCACATCGGGAACACAATATCCTTCAGATTTGCTTCCCAATTTCCAAAGCAGATCCTCCTAACAATAAGCAATGTTACTGAACATGTTTTTTTTAAAATTCCACTCCCTACGACTACATCTTCCAGAACTATGGTACTAAACAGGATAATTCAGAATATCATATATCAGGTCAGTGTGTCCCACTGTGGGAATCCTCAGATATTGCATGTTTTTTAATTCCTCTTTACATGTCAATGGAGAATAAAAGGAGCAATGGCTGGCTGTAATTGACTCCTGTTATTGCTGATTTTAGCTTCATGAGGGAGACAGGCGGATTATAGAAAAACATGAGCTTGACCCAAGAGACACCTACAAAACACCATAATGTCGCCTCCACTTATACCCTCCATTCTCCCACATCAATGAACTCATTTTCACAGCCGTCTACTGGTCATTTATTTTCCCTGACTGTGATACACAAACACATTATTGCCCATCTCATGTGTTAGGCCTGGGCAAGTATCACCCCTACTCCCCGATGAGTGATGAAACAGAATATGAGCATATCGGCATTCACTGAGACTTCGAACATCAGTCTTGGATATGTGATCATCTTAATTTACTCTTTTTTAAAAGAAATTAATCCATCCCATATCTGAGGCCAGGGAAGTGCCCAGATAATTGCTGAAAGCATTTGAGCTCAATGGTTATAACACTATCAGAAGAGATATGTCAAATAAGGGCAGAATTTTAAATGCATGTGAACTGTCCAGCCAAGAGCTATTGACTGGTCATTTGCGAGAGGGCGACAAGCCCTCAAGCAATAATTTTGAAATGACTGGAAGTGTTAACTATGCTTCTCGTGCATGTCATGTTCTCCTGTCAATGGAATGTTATTGCAAATTAATTCCCCCAGCACCTGGAGCTAGTTCACCCTTTTATTTACTTTTCCAACCTTCACTAAAGTTCATGCACTGTGATATTTATGGTCAGAAAAGAAATGACTTGTCGTTTAGTGTAGAAACTCTGTGCAGGAGTTTATATGGCAGAAAGTTTCATGTTGGCAAAAGCATTGGTGCAAGAAAAATTCACATAGAAACCACTGCAATGAAAATGATCCAGTGTAATATTTAATAATTAACTGGCAGCAGATTCAACGACATGCTTCTCTATTTTCTTTCTACAGAATCTTATTTTAAAGAATGGAGAACAGCATTTTTATACACGTGTCAACTTACAGCAGACAACTGGTGACAGCTCTGTCAGCATCCTATGCAACTGACTGAGATTCTTTTTCCCTTTTTTAAAATGGACACCACCTAATTTTAATTCTGGGAGAGATTATCAGTTATCAGTATCGAATGTCTATTTACAGATAAGATCTGTTAATTAACATTCAATACATTTATTTTTGCCTCCGATTTAGAATTTGGACAAGAGGTTGAATTTTAATTATATACCAATTAATGGATTTACAAGATATTTGTTGACTGGATGACTTCCAAAAATATATCAATGAGTCTTGCAAAATGACAAAATGTTTTAGAGTCTGTTTTCTTTAATTTACCCTGGTTTGTTTTCTCTTGGGCATAAGTGACATCAAAATGTCAAAGTATGACTTAAAGAATCCATGCAGGGGGAACTGAGGACACTGAGGAGGTATTTGACCTACAAGGTAATGAAATAACATTGTTAAATATGTACAGTATGCTGTATTATATTTGCAGGTTAATCAGAATGAATTGCTTAAACTGTCTTGGATGTATTCCAAATTAGGACAAGCTGTGGACTATGCACTTCAGTTAGCTGAATCCTCACTTTAATGACAAAAAAATATGTCTATCCTGTACTACTACTAAAATGGCAAAGGGACTGTCATTACACACTTGATGTACTGTATATCCAGCCTTCTTCCGTTCAGGCAGAAATTGTTGTATAACGCCTCAAGCAACATTCATACATATAATCACATCTACAGAAATTTGCCATATAGACTGCAGGGCAGATAATTTTAACCACTAAACTATTATTAATGATAATAATGCACTTTGTGGGATATAAGACAAATACTATGAAATACTGGGATTGTTTTCATGTGGATCATTCATAACCTTTATTATAGCAAAATAAGAGACTTACATGATCTCCCCAGTTCAAATATGCCTAAAAATGTCAATATCAGCAAAGTGAAAAGAAAAAAAGGATGTGGACAGGTCATACCCCATCACACATAGAAACATAAACCCTATATGCTCCCTTTGGGAGGAGTATCAAATAAATGCAGGATTACATGACTCAGTGGAGGCTGCCCTAACAATTCAGTTCTGGACATCTGCTACAAAAAAGAATGAGCAGTTTGTTCAGTCCGTTTCATCTTCAAGTTGTAGTTTCTACATATTTGGTTTACCTTCAAAAGATGTTTTCTTTATGTATAGTAATGTCTTGTAAATATTGTCTCATGTTGTTATTATGTATTATCTTATATCAGATTCTATTGCACTTTACAGCATGTAAAGCATAAGAGCTAAAGTTCAGACTTCACTCTAAATTTACAGTAAAGTTTTACAGTGCAGCCCTTCACACTTTAATAACTCAATAGATTACCTGCCGCAGTTTCCAAGGACATTAAACTAAGTTCTCCTCCGGATCGATGAGAAAGGGCTTTTTGGATATCAACGGCTCAATACTGCACAGTTCATTTCCCACACCATGGAGGCCCCTACATTTACAAGTAATTACACCTCATAAAGTGGTTTTAATTTAAACTTTGTACAGTTACGCAAATAAGCTGTCGATAATTGGAAGACCGAGAATCATCACTCTATCTCAAAACATGGACAAACAAAATTGAATACACGGGAGATCGGATAACTAAGTAACACAATCCAATCTGGCATCTGGAACCTACACTATATTTGGTAAGTGATTCAAAGATTTTTTTTTTATAGGCTGTGTATTTCATTTGAAAGATGCTGAATCTGAGAAATGGACACTTCTATTTCGGACAGTGGGTAAATGGGGGGGGGTTAGTACTTGCTTTGTCAAAGGCAAAAAAGGTCTTTGGAAGGTCTTTTTCACGTGCAACACTCATTGCTGCAGACTATTTACCCACACTTGTGCTTTTATTTATTGCGCTGTTCCACACCATGAATTATCTAATGTCTTATGGACAGTAAATTTCCCTAATGCAGTTCCGCGCCCTTCCTTGACACTTGCCTGCAAACATATGCGTGTGCACACTGGCAAACATAACAATCAAACACATACATGCGCAACCGTAATACCCCTGAAGTCACTATTTGCGGGAGCGCTCCCTCAGTTTTATTGAGTATTGAAGCATCAAAGTGCTCACATTTGTTTTCGAGGGGTGAGTGATGAAAACATCTGCCATAAGGACCCCTCGTGTCCTTTTGAGTCTCCTGTGAAAGCAGTAAAGCTGCTGTCCCCCAATCAATCAGAGAGAGTGCCACAATATTGTTTACTAGCTCAGCTCATTAAGCAATGCAGCAGAACATGCTAACCTAATTTAATGTAAAATTTATTGCGGCCTGAACAGGAGAGGTCCATTGTCATGGATCTCAACTCTGCATCAATGGGTAAGAGGGTTGCTAAATGGTCCTGTCCCTTCATAAACAAATTACAGGTTTCTTGATTTGACAATGAAGTGCACTCAGGAAGTTATTTGCTATGACACCAATATTAGGCCCAACTGTTAAAACAGTGGAAGTCAATTTGTAATGCACAAGACAGGTAGGATTCATTTAGGACTCAACACAGGTTGAATGCACACAAAAAAACCTTTTTATGCAAGGTAAAATCATTCTGGTTTTAAGTATATCCATAAATATATAGTTTAAGGAATTAAAAATAAAATTTAAATAAATGAAAAATAAAAAGCAGAATTGTTTTTGTAGAAAAAAAAACACTTATATTGCATTTTTACCTTGAGAATTTTGAAAATGTTAATAAGTAACAGACATGACATGTAATTGGCTGAAAGCTTAATTCCTCTCTCTCTCTCTCTCTCTCTCTCTCTCTCTCTCTCTCTCTCTCTCTCTCTCTCTCTCTCTCTCTCTCTGACACACACACACACACACACACACACACACACACACACACACACACACACACACACACACACACACACACACACACACACACACACACACACACACACACACACTGCAACACAGTAATGGAGGCGACATTGAGAAGCCTCCCACTGAGGACAAAGTCCCACTAAAGCCCAGTGATCAGGACTAGCACTGAGTTGTTTTGGGCTTCTACCCAGGTGCTGGGTCCAGGGGCATCTCTTTCGTAAAGTGCCTCTGGGGAGTAGTCACACTTTTAAAAGACGCAAATTAAGTGGAAAAATGTCTGCTCAATCACTGATGTAATTATCTGTCCTGGATTAACATCTGTTCGCAAGCTTGAGTGCCAAGTCCACTTCAACATGTGCCAGTACCTTGTGGCAGTGGCGCGTATGTGTACCTGTGTCGATTTTCGAATGCTGTGTATCTTGGCACCAGCTGCAGCAACTTTTCACTCTGACATCCTCCACCCATTCAACATCTGCGTATTTATGTGAACATCTTGGCTGCGGTCATTGAGAATACGAACGCTGTGGCATCTCCCAATCAGTTCTTTCACAACGCTGTAACACCGGTTTTCATTTCAGAGATTTCAAATTTTAAAAATTAGACTCAGAAATAAAATATGCTGTCATACATATTGGAATTTTACGATGTCATTGTAAGATAGTTACTGTTTTCTAATTTCTACTCTCCTTTCACATTATGCAGAGTGAAGCAAGTCTTCACAGATTATCCGTTTCTGCTGGGGAAGCCTCTTGAAAGCTCATTAGCATGCTTCATTTATCTATATCATTTGTGTCAAAGTGAGTGTCATGGTGGGCGTTCAGCTAGAGGCTCATTCCCACCTTGACAGCTCTGTTGTAGCAGAGCTCAGGTGGCCTGTTGGTACTAGAGAAGCTGCTTGATATTCCGCCTCCACACCTAGGCTAATCCATTATGCATCGCATTGTTACACTCTTTTTTACTTTACCCTGCTTTCTAACTTTATTTGATACTAAGTGTGTGGTAAATGAAGGATTCAGTTTAGGTTGTGGTTATTGACACACAGTAACCAAAGGATTACACTTATCTTGTGGTGGTAAAGTCTTCCAATATAAGCAAAGGGAATTGGTGTTTCGATGACCCTTGGGTGTACATAGTAAGTATTTCCAAGAATTCCAAGCCCACTGGGATCAAATTATAATTGAAGTATACCATGGAAAAGAGAATCTGCATCTCATCTTGTTAACTGGGGCTTAATTATCTTTACTCTTTAGTTATTGGAGCAGAGGGGATAGAGCACTGTGTCCTCTATATTAGACCAACTGTCTGGGGAGTTTTCCTTTGCTATAGGTTAATGAACTGCAGAATATTTGGCAGATTTGCAATCACAGCTTAGGCAATATTAGCTATGATATGATATTTCTGACCATGTACATCCAGTTCAGGTTTAACCCAGAGCCTGTATTTTCAGAAATATGCAATATTCATATATTTGTGCAACAATGAATTAATTCAAACCCTAGACACTTTTAGCAACATAAATGGATGTGGGGGGGGGCATTGTAAGTGCTCTCATCACAATGCGCAACACGTTTTATAGATCTTAGTTAGAAAAAGATTTGCATAGCCTTAGGTCTGTCAAGGGATTTCATAATTGATTCGATTAATACTGATCAGTGCTAACATGGAACACTGGGTGGACTGATGTCAGCGAAAAGCAGATAATTGGACATAGTGAGCTTGTGTGAATGTATTATCAGTGATTACATAGTTTGAGAGCCATTATCAAAGTATTTTGTAGTAGTCAATTGCATTTTTATTTAAAGCACACAACTGATGATTAGATTTTTTAAAGTGTTGTAGGTTATTATCAATTGAGCATTGATAATAAAAGATCTTTATCAGATATATGTTGAAATTTCTACTATTAGTGTCATTTTGTTGTTCAAACCCGTCACAATAGAGAGAAGTATTCGTACAGATACCCTGAACCATCTGAGTCTTAAACTAGTTTACACTTTCTTCACCAAACCAGTGACCTCATAGCTAAGGACTGGTTTTTCCTCTTTTGACTGTCAGAAGAAGTTTGGCCTTTCAAATTTAGCAACCTAAAAACCTTCAGTGTTCCAGGAAGAGCTGAAAGTATTGAACGGAAGTAGTTATCAATATCTGGACTCAATATACATGGAATTAATTACATCCCGCGAAGCGTTGATGTATTGTAATTGTCAGTGTTTGTGTATTCGTCCGTTCGTCCATCCATCTGTCCATCCATCCGTCCACCGAATATCTTCACAACCGTTGCAGATTGACAGATGAAATAAAAAGCACATTACTCGGGCAGCAAAGGGGACTAAAATGAGATGATGACCTTGACCTTGAGAAAACTAGGTCAAGGTAAAATTTCAACTTGATTCAGCTTGATTAGAGATGACCACCATTTTGTGTTCACACACAGCAGTATCTTAATTTATTCAAGATACCTGCTGTGTGTGAACACAAATGGTGGTCATCTCTAATTCAAGCTGAATCAAGTTGAACATTTACCTTGACCTTGTTTTATTAAGGTCGAGGCTATAATCTCATTTTATTCACATTTTTTGGTGTATATATAGCGAATCGAGTGTATTATATATTACTTTGTATGTTATAAAATATTCAAAGTGTGTTTAAATGTGTTTTTGTGTGATACTACATCCTTTCTCTTTGCTTCATTTTCAACGAAGCAATAATGTACAGCATCACTGGGGCGCAGCAGTGCGTATTGCACTGAAGTTGTTTCATAATGAAAGTAAAGCCTTAAGGCAGAAATTAGGAGTTTTACAATTTCATTACAGAAATTCTTCAAGTAATGGATTATTGATTAAACAGATTTTGGAATGTATGCTTTCTTTTTAAGCTACATAAAAATAATGGGGACAAATAGGCATCAACTTAGCAATCTGTGTTAGTTACAAGAAAATGTCATTGTTCAATTTCAAAGTTATAATAATAAGTTTATGCTGATGAATTCAATGTAAGCAAGTCAGTACTCTGATGCCTTTAGGCTCTTTGGTAGATGCACTAATTAATATTTTTGACAGAGGGTCTGTGTAATATTCGGTGTAGCAGCAGGTCTAGTGCTTCTGTTGTTTTCATTCATTTTGTTCATGAGACAGAATCTCTGAGGACTCTGGGCCATCTTACGGCCATCTCCTCTCCAGCTGGTCCACAGGTGGCTAAGTACACTTTTCACTTATTTGTCTGTCCTGTCTATTCAATATTAGCCTCCTCTCTATCCGTGGAATGGACCCTGATATTGTTATGAGAGGGGAGCATGAAGGCAAAAAGACATTTGGCTGGCATTTCCCGCCTTGGCTAAGTCCAGCTCCTAGTGCACGAGCCAGACACTGGGTTCTGTTTGAACACTGATGATGACACTGTTCCAGGTCTCCACCTGTGTCCTCCTCCTCTGATCTGTGAAGTGGTCATGCTGGGGAAGGATGATCAACAGCAGGACACCCTCATCCTTTCCTAGTCATTCCATGCTGATAAACATATAAAGATTATCAGAATCCTGATATTCTTTTTTTATGCTTATCAGTGCAGATAAGGTTTATTATCCATCCATAATTTATGCTTGACATCAAATTGTTAAACATATGCAGTATTACACCTTTATTTTTGCGTTGTTATTTTTTTAACCAACTGTTCTAGTTTTCATTGGAATTACAAGAAATGCTTTAGTAAATTAGCTCGGAGAATCAAGGTTTTATGCATGAAGAATTAAGGGCATTGTCCTTCAATACAGTTATATCAGAAAAGGTAGCTGAGCTTAATTCTAAAATGCTTCAGATCCTGCTGTTTAATTGTTCTAGAATCCTTGTCCAGCCTTCTTATGCTGCTTAGTCTCCACTTGAATGTCAGAAAACATCATTCTGCCTGTCCTTCTTTTTAAAATATTTCTTCACACCCATAGGGCTAAATTGTTGCCAATATTCATGAATTACCTTTCCCATTAATAGTGTTGATGTATTGATATCATCCTCATACTCAAAAATATATTAACGTCAATTGATTTAAAGTAGCTTAATAATTGTACGGTGCATTCTTGACACAACTGATAACAGGAGTTGTAACTCGCAGACAGATGGACATGTGTGAGGTGAATAAGCATGAACTCTTTCTTTCATGCATTATTTCACACAAGCTATGAATCTATACAGAAAGTTGCAGTGGAATAAATATGCAGCTCTTCTGCCTTTGATAGGCTATGATACAGATATTACAGTCATAATTGATTAGATTAATACTGATCAGTGATAACATGGATATATAAGGTCAGACATTTCTAAAGACCATCAGCTCACACTGTCAGTGTAATCTGAGATGAGTTTAAAATTTGGATTGGGTGCGGAACGAACTTCAGTTCAACACCCGTAAGTCACCATGAAATTAATGTAATCAAGAAACATAGACTCTTAAACGTGCAACGAAGAACAACCAATACCCAATTATTCTTAAAATTAATTAACAAAAAAAGAACACAATTGGAAACAGTTTCTCTTTGTGAGTTATTTTAGTCAGAGGAATTAATTCACGTATACTCCATCTGAAAGCGGAGCAGACACTGCAGTTGATATTATCTGAACTGTTTACAGTGGAAGTGTGCTCAATGTGCTATACTCTTTGTAATTGATTCTTTATCGTGTGGTAAAGTACTGATTATTAAGGGTCTATTAATTATATATGTAGTACTTGTTGAAAGAAGAAAAGAAACAGTACAGGAAAAAGAAACCCTACTTTTTCTGACAAACTTACGATTCAGTGCAAAATTAAATCAGAACTATCTTGTTCATATTCATACTGTTGTCAAATCTGGTTCAATTGCAACTTGGATTTGCCCTCTAGCTGTGTTAGCAACTCTTATCTGGCTTGCTTTCTATTTTGACATCTTGCACAGTCACAAAACACAAATATGAAGTTTTTAAACACTGACAATCAGCAACTAATGAGACTGTAAGAGGGAAAATGCATGACACTCATGTCCTCACTTTTGACATGAGCAACATGAGTGGACCAGTGTTTCTGAATATTTGTATGTTTCACCTAGCCAAACATGATATATTTTTGATATAACTAAACCAAGATTAACCTGATGGCTTTTGATTTGGTCCAATATTAAGAGGCAGAAACAGCAAGAAATCTGTGTTGTAGAGGGATATGGGTGGGTGATTGGATGGATGAGTGGACACACCAAAAGAGGGAGGCATGGTATGCTCTAGGGGGGTGGAGGCCTTCACAGTACCTGGTCCAAATAATGCCAAGACCAGCTGGGGCTTTTGGCAAACATTTTTAAGACCTAGTGGCAGACCCTGAGCCCCAAAACTAATCCTATTGCAGGTGATTATATGGCGAGAATTTGAAAAATAGGACTACGACCCCTGGTCCCTTCACTTCTACTTCCTGTTGACTGCTGAGGAAGCCCTTTGAAGTACACCATATGTCCATACATACAGTATGCATTTAGTTTTAGTTTTACAATATAATTGTGTGGTTTCATCAATACATTTTACATTCTATCAGCATTCTTAATTGCAATTTGATTTTTTTTGTTTCAAAACAGTTTCAAGAGCACTTTATGTTGCTCTGATAATTATTAAATAACAATATTAGATTAAAAAAAATAGGCATAAAAACAATTATTTCTAATCCAATACCTCACTCAATAGGATTGGAACCATTAGATCTGCATTAATAAAATGTTTATCAATTGAAATGATTGCACTGAAGTTATCTTGTAGTGTCCAGAAGACTGAATGAGTACTATTTATGTGGCTTTGTAAGGGGTGGGCAACATATTTTAGGTCAAGATAATTTAAAACTTGATGAGACCATTTCATTTATTTGGACAAATGAGGCTTAGATACGCCGATGCATGGAAAATATGATTCAATTTCTAGTTCTGTCTTTCACCTCATCTTTGATAAAGAAAACCATAGGAATGCACATACATGAGAAAACACTGCATAAAAGCCCATCACAGTCATCAGGGTGGAGTTTGGACTTGCAGCTGAACAAAATTATAGAATTAACACTTTCCTTTTGTGATTTCATTGCACAACTTCTAAGAAAATTAAGACATGCCACTTAACTCCGAGTGAATCATAAAATCACTTCTTTTTAGGTTACCTAAAAAATTCAAATGACAAAATGTTTCCCTTTCTATCTCCTCTCCTCCTCTCTCTGTTTTGCTATCTGAGAGCAGGTACAGCTAGTGACAAACGGGACCCATATCATGCTCTAAATCTGTCAGGACTGATTGTATTGGCCTCATTTGACTGATGACTACATTATTAACTAGAATTTCATCCCATGGCTGTGTAGGTCTGTGCAAGCAGTGCAAGGCTGCATGCATGCCTGTCTGTTCAGATACATTATGTATGACATACTGTATCTACAGACAATTGACATAGTTTCATCATATGGTGTAATGACCTTGACTCACCTGCAGCTCAACCAATGAGCTACTGGTGGTATTGCTGTATTTCTATCAGTATGAAAGATTCATGTTTCAAGTATGTATACACATGATATCACTAGTAAGACATTAACACAGTTCCATAGTGGACTTAAACAACCATCAACAGTTCAGTTTCTGACCAAATATGTCAAAATTTACAGTGCGGACAATGTTAGGGTATTGAATAATTATCAAAAGTGTTTTTTATAGAATAGCCTGGTACTACAGTGATAATTTTATCAAATGGATAGTTACATAAAATATTTTCATAGTGATCATTAAAAAAAAAAGAAATTTGAACTAAAAAAATGTATGGTTATCAACTTATTTGTTTTATTTGTGTTCCTTCTGTCATTCCATTATCAGTACTGTCACCCAAGTCATGCTGAAAGTGTTATCTTAAAACTAGAAACACATTCATGAAGGAGCTCATATCATAAATAATGATTTCAAGTTCTTTTCAAATTTCCATTTCAACTGACTAGGGCACATATGCCAATATTTTACAGCATCAAAATAAATTTTATTTTGGGGTCTATTATTGAGTTGGATTGGTAGGGTTGGTTTCCACACGTCTTCTGGGAAGTAGCTTCAACATCTAAAGTTGTTACAAACCAAATGCCAATCTACTCAGCAAAAACAATCATCTGCAGACCTCAATCAAGCAAAACTCCCTGTCAAAGCCTTTTATTGTCACTGATAGCAGAGGATTTAGCGAATATTTGACTTCTTTATCTGGTGCTTCTTATATCTTGCTTTCACCCCCTTTTATCAAATCAACCCTCAAACCATTTTCAACTTAAATTTAATCAAACTTGAGTAGTTCAAAATATAATGAGATCTACAAATGCACTCCAATAAGGTCTGACGAGGAATACAGCATGGGGCATGTTGTCTGCCTGGAGGCGTAAATGACAAGGTTGTGGTGCACAGTACATTAAACATGCTGTTTATTTTCTTGATGTTTATTGTTTTACTCGGCTTTCAGATTCACTTATATGTTCAGTTATGCTCAAGATATATTTTACCCTTGTTTTTTGCTTCACTGAGAGCAACGATTTTCACATCCAATATATATGACAGTCCTGAACAGAGTAACTCTTACAGATTAAAATTATATTTCACCATAGCTTTTGGTGCAGTTTAGATATATATATTTATATATAGTCTTGGCTGATAATGTACTTGGTCATTCTGCTTCATGAGGTCTCTAAAATAAAAGATTTACATGACAACTCATGGATCCAGAATTCATTTGAAGCATTTATTTCAGTCCTTGCCTGTCTTTTTTCTCATGATCTCTCTACCACTCTCTGTCTGAGTGTGCATGTAAGACACAGAGAGAGAAAGAGACAGAGTGAGGGAGAGCCAAAGGGTCAGTGATTAAATTATGCATTTTGTGGGATGCATCAGCCAGGTGGTCTATCTGTTGTGTTAGTTGCAGACACAGTTGTATCGATGGCAAACCTCTGATGCAGGAATGGTCTCAGCTGCTGTGCTCCCATTTATTTATTGTCATTTATTTGACATGTATTGGTTCAGTTTTTCAGAAAATACAAACTGGTTTAATTGCTGCAATTGCCACCAGATTTCTGGACACCCCTGTTTGACACCCATCCATAAACATGCAACTGCTGTGCCGCGCCCCCTCAATACACACACACACACACACACACACACACACACACACACACACACACACACACACACACACACACACACACACACACACACACACACACACACACACACACACACACACACACACACACACACACACACACACACACACACACCAGTACATATCACAAATTAATGAAAGCTTGAAAATGTATTGACAGTAATTGTAGTAGCAGTGAAATAACCTTGGCAAACAATGACTAAATAATGTCAATGCATCTTTACCTCATAATGACTGAATAACTTTGAATTTGATAACTGATCAGTTGATCATCTTAAAAACACTCGACTTAGCAATATAAATATTAAAAAATGGTTAAAAATGTATAAATAAGCAATTATGTAATTATGGAATGTCATTCTGCAGCACAATGCTTTTATAGCTTAATATTTACTTATGTTACAACATGATACATACTATCACTTAACTAAATTATTTATTTCATGATGTATAGAAGTCCTCAGCTCAAAATAACATTCGTTCTTTTGATTTGCAGTACGTTGACATTCTTTGCACTCAGTACCTCGTTACAGTCTACGTTAAGCCTTATTTAAAATGACCAAATTAGCTTTCAAAAAATAATTCACTAAGAGTTTACTTTGTTTCTTTGAGCCATATCCCATGTCTTACCATAAGGCTCTTGTACAGGCTCGCAACGCAGTGACAGTTTTGTTTGAGGACCTTTGATTTACTGTGAAACATGCGTCCCCTTGTGTGACTTTTATAGTTCAGATGTATGTATGTCAGCATTGTTTTTTTATTGAGCAGTTCAGTCACGCCCTGTGTATAAGATTGAGACATTCCCTGATATCACATTCATCTGTGTTTATGGAGATGTTATGTGGGGCTGTATGGGTGAATGATTTATGTTGCAGTGTATTTATCTGACAAACATTTCCATACACTGTGATGGTAATGCATGCTGGTTGGAGTAAATATGGCGGAAAATAGATATGATCCCACGTCACCTGCTTATCTAAAAGTCTTGTTAAAGATGATCTGCTGCGTATCTGAGCAATGCATCATCATTTACAGAAAGTAAGCCATTAAATACACATTTTCATTAATATCAAACCTCAGTGTATTAGCAGTCAGATAAATTGAGATTCATAAAGGCCTTAATGAGAAGTATTTAATTAGAGTCTGATAAAACCACTATTAACTTATGAAAACACTCTTCCACCATTATCTTCAAATGAAATACATTAATAATATCTCATGTTATTGGCATATGATTAATAAAATTTTCTCTCAGTGATTTTTACTTGCATCTCACCATGCATCCGCATATAAATAAATAAAATAAGAAAAAAAGAGTTCCCTTCGATTTAGTGGTAAACTGAGCTGGAGGACTCCCAAATTGGCCTACATGAAAGCACAAAGCAAATCTTTGTTGCTACTATTCTATGTGTAAATGTATTTTTAAAGCACTAGAGAGTGTCATTATGGCATATTTTGCAACCAGAATTAATGGGAAATTCTAAGAAATACTATCTTTATAGCCTGTTGCATATCTAAATAACCTACAGTACTATAAGTGCTGGGGTGCCAACATAATTTCTCCTTACATAGAGGTTAAAACCTACAATTCTCGACGTCTTCAAAACTGGCAATATAACGGTTGAGATGCATGCTGTTTCAGCTTTGTCTGTTGCTAAGTGTGCAGCTGCTATCACCATGCAAGCTCAAAATAATCCTCCATTCTGGCAGATTACTATAGCCTAAAATAATGGGCAGCACATTATCGTAGCTAACAACATATTTTCTTGTCAAGGGCAATTTGGCAATAGACTTGATGTTTAAGGACTCATAATCATTTGAATACCATCAGCAAAAGGCTCCTTCGTGAATGTGTAAGCTCACACACACTCATGCATGCACACATACACACAAACGTGCACAAACTATGCTGCTGCACAGAGCATTGTCTGTGATTGATTAACACAGCAGCACTGGTACAATAGCTCAGAAGGGGTGCAGTCCTTAAATAGACAGTTTGAATGAAAAGTAAGGCATGCAAAGAATTCTGATCAGCTAAAAGAAAAATGCACTAGCTGGAGTTCGAGTACCAATAGACAATCATGTAAACTTAGTAAAAAAAAAAAAAGTGGGTTTTTTTTCACATCTTCTGCACATTATTTTGTGGCCAAAATGTCTGTTTTGCTAAAGATGAGTGTTCAGTAATCCTGCTAATCAATGTCTGTAATTACACCTCTATAATTTTTAAATGAAATTAGTGGGGAGTTCAACAGAGGACATACTATATCTCTGACAACAGCCTGTTGTATTTGAATTAAAACTTAATATGCATTCTAATTAATAGTACATCCAGATTATGTTGTTCAAGGGTTTTTTTTAGTTTTTGTTTTAGATCATCTACCGCTTCATGTGGATCTACTTCAAAATTCTCTTTTCTTCTCCTTTTTGGCACATGTGCTAGTCTTCAACCAAGTTTGATGATAATCCTTTCAGTAATTTATGCGCAACAGATAAAAATGATGAGACAAGCCTGATATAGCAAAGTTAAAGAAAGGCTGTACACTCTCCTTTATCCTGATCCACTTCATAAATTAATTGCTTTTTCCCTGCAGCATGCTCAACATTCTCACCATGATTCATGAAGAAAAAAAACAACCTGTATATTCCTGCTAACAAATATACAAACATTTCAACAGGCGGCGGAGGTGATAACGTGGATGTAACATATTTTTTTATTTAAATTTAAAAAAACAACAACATTTATGTAATGCCCCAAGGCTTTTAATTTGAAATGAAGTGTTGAGTTTGTCTCAACAACAACTTTGGCACTCATCAAGAATATTAAATAGCCTGCCTCTAACATGTGCCTGCTTCACTATTTGAGGAAATGCAATAAATATCAATACTAATATATTACAAATGGACTTATGTTCTTTCCATATCCTATGTGAATTAGTTACCTTTGCAGCTCTCTGACCTGTTACTCAGTTCCATTTCTTGCTGGCTTGTTATTCTTCATCTACAAGCCTTAGCCTTAACTCAAACTTAAATAAGGACAAAAGATGCCTTCTAAGGACAGGGACCTGAGATAAGCATGGATTTATGTCTTTGTCCTCCATCTTCTTTTTTACTCCTCTGTTAACCTCTATTGTAGACAGGGAGAATCTTCGCTTTTCCTTCCTAAAGTCTGAATTATTTTGAGAGGTCAGTTTACACATATATACTATTATATGCAGTCAAGTGACTGCAAGAATCTTTATTGCATAAAACTGCCTACCACAGTTCACTATTGGCGTTGTTCCCATTCCAATAAAACCTATTTGGAATGGTTTGCTTGGCCTATGGTGTTAGTGGTTGCAGCTTTCATTTCACACTTTGTGTATCCATGGACCCACACCTGCCCTTTGATATTATATATCGACACAAGGTCAACACATCATGTTGGTGCGATGGCTGACATGAACATTTCATTGCCTCAATTAATATATGACAGATGCATTCAGAAACTTTCTTTGCATTACAATTAGATTTGCAAAAACAAAATCACACAAAAACATGTCATGAGAACGAAAATATGTTCATAACAGCTGACAGACATCGAGGATCCACACAGTGTGTTTCAGGGAAAAACAGATGATATAAACTAAATGTTCAATTGTTAACAAGAAAACTAAACAGGGTAATAAAATATTTTCTTCCTTCACTAGCATTTTCACTGTTGTGAGCCTTTGTTCAAATTTTCAGGTGGAAAATATTACCTTTTCAATTCTTTTCAAGTGACACATTTTCCAAACCATACCAGAATCATTCTGTTTTCAAAACAGATGAATAAATATTCAGTTTTCTCCTTTTTAAAACACTCTAACAAATTTAACTTGAATCCTTGTTCAGTCTGACAAATAAAAAGCCAAAAACTGTCTAGGATATGTAACATTCTCATATAATGCCTATTTTTTTTTTAAAAAATCCTAGATTATGAAGTACACGTCTTGAATGAAGTTCAAGGCAACTCGTGTGATTTTAAACAAAACTGCTTGGACAAGTGGAAAATCACATTTCTTCTCCCAGCGACTCCCTCTCCTCCCCTCAGTCATCCACCATTAGGCTTGCAGAGTAGCAAAACCTGTTGGCAGTCAAAGCCATGCTGCTACCTGCTGAAATGTAAATAAGACAGAGCTCCTTTATTTGCCCTGCTAGTCTGCTGTCCTCAGCACACAATTTACTATTCAGTCATTTAACAGATGCTCCTGTCGAGACAGAGGGTGCATTAAAATTTGGAGGGGGTGAAACAGCCTTATATTTCCAGCCTGTCCTCCCAACTTTGTCATATGAAGGACGTAGGTCAGTGGTGGTGGGGGTCACAGGAAACCTGTCTGAATGGCATTAGACTGTAGAGATTACTTGCTTTATGACTCCCTCTTTGGATTTCTCTCCTTCCCCATCTCTTTGCTTCCCCCTCACTCTTTTTCTCAGTGGATTTTCTATTTCCTTTATTATTATTTTTTCTGCCAGCATGCCACATTACATTTTGAAGGTGAATCACATAAATACTAAAATTACTTTGGAGGATACATTACTTAGAAGGGAATTTGTTAGGGGCCTGAGAACCATTGCATGGATTCCCTAATTTCATTTTGCATCAACTATATACACCACTGGACATTTTTATAGCATTATCATCCATTTTGACAAGGCTAACAAGGCTATGTTCTTTAAAGAAATGTCGGATTAAAACAAAGGACAAATGAAGGAGCTGAGAAGTATGCTGATTTATTTAATCTCTTTGAAATGTATCTGATTTTTCCAGATTTGTTCGTCATGCCTCACATTCATTATTCAAGTCTCAATTTTTATCTTAGAAAACAGGCCTTGGGAAATTAATCTCCTGAAGACTCTTGACAGGGTCATGTTGAGACCCACAGACATTCTCAGCAGGTGCTCATTGTCTGTCTGTACATCAGTGTGTGTTCCATATATGTGAGGATGTAGAGTTTGTTAGTTAATATTCAGTATAATACACTGTCAGCATGCTCCTTCTCACTTTGCTTTAACCTTAACCCACTTTTCGTTGTGGGAGTGGCCTGAATGATCACAATTGGCCAAATTTTTATAAATGTAACCATACTATATTACATTCAAAGGTTAAAGTCATTTTTTAATGTATTCAAGGTACCAACAGTGCTACTGTTTTCATATGGTGATGGTACAAACTTCAGATAGAACTATGCTGTCTGTTTTTAACCTGCAAATATCTTAATTATTTCAACAATGATTCCAATTTAATTTTACACAATATGCCCATCTAGACCCCCAGCTCTAATTCAATCAGTTGTGAGGCCACACATTGAGTACAGCAGTCTTCTGAATGAGTTCTGACACAATGCAAATGTGACACAATCTGTGACTGGTGGCTAATAAGACGAGTACAATTTGAAAGCATCAGTGTTGATGTATTTTCCACCTTCCTGCTGTTAATATGCACAACTTCAACTGACCATTTAGTGAGGACACACTGAGGAAATGAGGGAGGGAATATGAAGTTGTATGCTGAGCAATTCCCCCACTCTCATCCTGTCCCTTCCCTTTTTCAAAATAATAATCAAGTTCCACTATTGTAACAGCAGAGACTCAGAAACAATTGGTGAGATGTCACTGTGTGTGTTGTACTGTAACATATTTAGAGGCAGTAGTATCTGAAATATGTACTAATACATGGTGGTTAATCCACCTTTCTACAAAAGAGATTAAACCTTGATCCAGCGTGGTATATTTAGAACATTTCAGGACTCACGTAACTATTCTATAATATGGATCAATAACATGATCAACCCCTGACAGATGTTCGTTCTTAATATTGTGAACAACATACTTCACTGTTTCCCATTTCAAATATTATCAACCTTCACTTAAGTGTCAGGACACATTTTACGATGACTGACTGAATCTGGTGAACAAAAAGTGATAAAACAGAGATATTAGACTTTGAAATATATATCTTTTTAAAGTGCAAGCAACATGACCAGTTCAAACATACCTTATCCATCACCAATCAAAGCAAACTTCATTTCATAAGGAAATTGCATGAGCCAGCCAAGCCCTCCAAACCAACACCAACACTTCTCAACATTTCCTGCACACAGACCATCCACAGACATGCTGGTCCAGAGCTATGCTTTCATCATACAAAGCAAAGTTGGGCCAAGTGGCAACTAGGTCAACGGGGCAACAACCTGCCAGAGGAGTCTGCTGCCAAACCTCATATAACATTTGGAGGTAGCCTTGACTCAAAGTGACTTTCAAAGTTTATCTAGTATTGCAAAAAGGCTGATGAAATATTCAAATCAACTGTGGGCAAAAAGCACTTCAAGAGTTGGAGGTTAGTTTAAAAGATGATGTTTCTAAAACTGAATTGAAAAAAACTGCAAAGGTCCTGTTGTAAATGTTGAAAGTTGCAGTCTGGTTTATTGTAATAGAATTTAATGTGTTATTAAATTTGCCTTGTCTTTTTGAATTAATTTTAAAATGAAGTAATGACGAATAAAACAAGTTCATTTCACCCAATTAAAAGTAATTAGACACAAATATGTACCAATTAATTTTCACAGACTGCCTTGTCTGTGTGCTTGCTTTGTTCCAATGTCTACCTAGGTTCCCTCCGGGTGCTCTGGCTTCCTCCCACTATTCACAAACATGCATCATTGGTGGCAACTATAAATTGAGCCAATATTGCAAAATTAATTCATGAAATTTACCCCCAAAATAGTGAGCACATTCAACATTAAAATATGATCAAGATAAAATTATTTTGTGCAACCACTTTACTATTACCTGCGGTGCACTGGCGTTGTGCAGTGTCCCCCGCCTCACGCCCTATGCCGCCGAGATAGGCTCCGGCTCCCCGTGACCCGCTGCGGCGGATATAGCGGTGGTAATCTGAAGATGACTGACTGACTGACATTGTTATTCAGCATACTCGTGAATCATTGCTTTATTATGTCTTCTTGTCTTTCCCTGTGGTCTCACCTACAGTAGACAACGTTTGGAATCTGATTTGATTTGAAATTCAAATGAACTGAAAGCCATCACCAAGTCATCAATTAGAAGCGTCATTTCATCAGAGGTTTGATTGAACTAAAGTTTGTTTGTTTTTTTCCTGATTCTGAGAGGTACTGAAACACTGTGTGAAAAATTGTCAAATGAGTAATACAAGAATGGTATAAAAGGAGGAAAGTCAGTCTTCTTTCTCAGGATAAACTATGTAGGAACCAGTGCAAATTTGTATTATTCTTATTGTTATGAAAGGACAATGGTTAAAGTAAAAAACTTTCACAAACAACAGTTGAACAGAAGCTCTAAATGCTATGTATGTAAGAACCACAATGTGGTGTTTCATAATTTGAATATCAATTTATCCACATGCCATCTGAAACTGCTGGGTATCATAAACACAGTGGAATATGTTTTCCAATAACTGCAGAGCTTGAAACTGGCAAAAACAACATTTCAATTTCCTTTTGATATTGTTTAGTTTCACCCTGGCCTTTATACATAAGATAAAATTAAGCTCATATTGTGTGTCATCATGCCAATTTTGATTTTGTACTACGTGTGAATTTCAAGGCAAGTGTTTAATTTCCTATTCCTCTCAGTGAACTTTGTCTGTGTTCCATAACTGTGGTGTGGAGAGAGAAAACCTAAGCTATAATAATAGAAACATAATCTGTTTAATCTTTATATTTTCTTTGTTACATCAGAACAATGTAGCACACATCATGTTCTTAATTAGCTGTCAAAGTATGGCCAAGAGGAGTTCTAGAAAATATGCTTCCCTTGACGTAGGACAATAGAGAAAATGGGGAGGTTTCTAGGATATTTCAGCAGTGGTATCCTTTATTGTCTCTTTCGAAACTGCAGTCCTCTTGGGTGCTGGCTGTCTCCATCCTAACTGGATATTGAAGAGGTGAAAATGTGAAGATACAGAATTCATTATGTGTGACAGATGTCTTGCCATGTCCCTGTAACAATATTTTTTTTCTTTGGCAATGAGCTGTTAAGCAGACAGGAGGACAAGACTTACAGGTAAATATTCATATTGTGAATATGGAATGTAGAAGCATGGCACACTTTGGCTTTAATGTGAGTAATGAACAAGATAGAAATATCACTTATTTTATCTGTCCTTTTGTTGTACATGATCTATGTGGTGTGTTTAATGAAACTTAGTTGAAGGTTTAGCAATGTGGGAAGGAAGAAGATTCCAATTTTAGAGTGGATATGGATTAAGGGTAGGGAATTTTCCCCCTTTACAAAATTACTAGATGAAGCCTTCTTTACTGTTATGCAACCACCAAAGAAAGTATGGAGGGTTAGCCCTGTCAGTCCATTTGTAAGTGGGAATAATCTACTCCCATCTCACCAAAAGTAGTATCAGAAGTTTGACACATGCTTAGACACACAACTTCCTTATTTAGCATTAGTTAAGGGCATGTGAAGGGGCATGTTTCTTATACCTCAGCTGTTTTTTTTTTGGACACCAATAATGAAGTAATGTGTTACTTGCTTGTTAGAACTGAAATGTCTGAAGAGACTCTCCATTAAAAAGGATCAGTCCATTTTTTCTGCCTCATTTACAGTCTGATTGGGGTTTGGGCACCACAGAGGCCAATCTGTGTTCTCCCTCATAATGAATTAGTGTCATAATTAGTAACAGGGCTAACCTCCTTATTGTATAGACCAGGCATATGTGCTTTTCTACTTTATGTGGTATTTCAGTAGTTTGTGTGAGCACACCAATTGAAAGTGTTTTAATGCTGGGTGCTTGTGAATAGTTTTTGATTCATCAGGAATTGCTCTTAAAGAAATGTCTAGTACATTATGTCGTGGAATTGGCACTTCTGCATATTCTATTCTGAAGTTGTCATTTCAGTTCGTTTGGCTGCATTTGTAATTTATACCTAAACACACTCACTATGGGAGTAACACTAAACAAAATACATGTATTGCAGCCTGAATACCAGCATTGTTCATTGCTCATCTGTAGCTGATGAAAACTTTGTTAAAAGAGGAAACATAACCCCTAACAGAATGGATACTACTTCATAGAAAAGCTCCATTACAGTAAAACCATTGGATATAAACTCTGACTTATTAAGCCTTGATCTTTCATGCCTTTTTTGGTCATTATTCTACTCTCACTTGTTAAATTCCAATTCATTTTGTATTTCACCGAATTAAAATATTTGGAGAAATAATTTGCTTTGCTGGGATGATTCAATTCTTCAGTTTCTAGCATGTAGGTTGTATAGATGAGGCTCTATTGTGTAGTCTAGTGGTGTAGCCGATTGGACTATCGAGACCATGTCATACAAAGGGCTGATCCACAATCAGGGTTATGTACATATTTTCTTATTTTTAACAATGTAAAAAAAACCAAAAAACTCAGCTGTTGATGACTTCTGTCGTTTCCGGCCCTCATGACTATTCTGTCATTTTCATCCCTCACACAAGCCCATTGTTTATTTCCAGCTAATGTTGTTTGACACTGTCAGTAGCGATAATGACAATATATCATTCTCTGTACCTCTTTCATACTGCAGTTATGTCAACCCTCCACCTCCCAATAATCTCACAGATACCACAGCATCTTCATTACACTAGCTTCATCTGTATTAGCAGGCCATCAGTCTCCACCACATCCACTGTTTGTACTCCAATGGAGGGATATACTTTGCTGCTGATCCCCTTCAATCCCAAATGCTGGAGTTGACACACTACAGATGCCCTAGCAGACTAATTACCACTTAACATCTACTATAATAAACAATTATCAGCCTGGATGGCTGTCCAACACAGTTGGACACAGTTCCGTGAACTAAAAAATTATGGTAGGCAATTATTGTGGTAATGGGGATCCTGCACATAAAATGTACAGTAACAAAGAGAAAATCCTAAAAGGGATACAAAAGTGAAACTATTTATTGTATATGAATGAAGTCAAAGGGCAATCGTTTTTAAAAACTGTACATAAAGTAGATTACTATGTTGTGTGGAAACAAGTTTTTTCATATGCCAATGCTGCAAGTTCTGTGGCAAGCATGCAGTAAAGAGCATATATACACAGTAATGAGCTACTCTTTCAATCAAGTTATAGTTATAAATGTGTGGGGTTCACATTTTCTATAGCTTATAGATTTATGCTTGCAATGTGTATCCAAGAGCACAGTATTGTTACAAATTAATTACATATGCAAAAAAATTTCCCGTGGAAGCCCTTCTCAAAAGTTTTAAGGCCCTTCCACCACATTCTCGTAAAATTCTGGAAATGGAAACTGTATTGACAGTCTGATATTGGTCAATTAGACATAGAAGGAACTTTGGGTAGTTTCACGCCCTACAATTACTCTTCACAAGCTTGCGGGCAGGCAATCAATTCAATCACATCCTTGTTATGTTTATATGAATATATTCATTTTAACTTGGGAAAAAAACTTTATTCATTTCATATAGATATGGAAAAGACATCACTAAATGGAAATGCTATTGAATGATTGATATAAATGCACTAAACTGCTAAATCCCATATTTTTTTTAAATGAAAATGGACAGATTTGAAATAGGGTAGGTGCAAGAGGAAACAGAGACAGGTAATTTGTAACTGAAACAGCTGAATATTTTTCATGTCTAGACTGGTTCTACTGCACAGGTGAGGAGATCTACTCACTGTTCCCTAGATAAATGACTTAACCATTTTAAATATCAGTGGTCATTATAGGGTGTTTACCTTGCACCACTACCTACTGTACAGTATCAAAACACATCAACACATGTCGTAAGTACTAACAAGAGGGAGGATTAGTAACTAAAACCCAAAATACTGACACCCTAAATGAAATACTGCCTATGGAAAGCTTATGATATTATATTGTGCTTATGTCAGAGATGTTGGATATATAAACACCAACTTCCAAATGTTTTATAGTGTTTTGTGGTGACTCATATTTGCATTAAGCAATACAAGGATTTGACAATACATTCATTGTAATTGGTGTGCAGCAATCAAAATAAATGTAATATAAATAGAAGAGCATAACGCAGGTCAATAATTCATATAATCGTACGAAGTTGCTCAAATTAATATATGATCATTACTTGGTGGACTTTATCTATGATGATATATGGCTTTTCTCTGTCAATACTGAAGTACACTCTAAGTGCAATTCAGTAGTGATCCAGTTAACCTAACTGACAGCATAATACAAGACTCTCTTGATAAAAATACACCCATTGGTTGTAATGAAACCTTTTTACAAGAAACTTAAACTGACTGTCATGTGTTACCATCAGTTGCATTAAAGCATTTTGCCCATTTGCTGTGTAAGTGATTATTTTTAATTGGAATTTTAATTTTTTTCTCTCTGTCACTTCTAGAGCTCCTGTACCATCCACTCTGAAATCATATCCATTGCAGTTCCAACTTCATTTTTTGTTCAAAATATGGTTCTTACCTTTGCTCATAACAAAGAAATGGATCATCTTTTTATTTGTATGTTCCACCTCCTTCCTGAAGTGCTGCTAAGGGCTTTTGCATTTCATTTGTGGCAATCTTTCTCAATTCTTCTCTTAACTCTGGTTTTCTAACATTGCTTGTGTCATTTTAAACAGAAAGAACATCAAACCCACTCAGTCACAGGGAATGACCTGCAGTTCAAAAATTTTACTCTGTCAACGATTACATCAAATTGGCCTCAGGCTAAAGACTTAGAACTATGATTTTTGTTGGCTCTTGATTAACTGGTAAGTCTTTCTTTGAACTCTGAACTTCACCTTCACCTTCACCTTCACAACTAAATAAAAAGAGTGTGAGGGACATTCTGTTTGGCTGTGGAGAATCTGGTCTTACTGTGCATAATAAGGTGAGGACTTTGACGAGTAAGGAGGGCCTTTGGACTGGACTCTTACTTCTCTACAGCAACAGAGGACAGAATGGGAAGTAGTTAGGGACCTTACAAGAATTCCCATAAATGCTCCCTTTCAAAGTGCACCAGCCGGAGCACACTTAAGAAATAATTTAAGGAGTATGTGGTGGAAGAGGGTGCCTGACTACTCTGCTTGAAATGTTGCCACCTTAACCTGCAAGAAAAGTTAATAGTGAATAATGTGTGTGTGTGTGTGTGTGTGTGTGTGTGCGTGTGTGTGTGTGTGTGTGTGTGTGTGTGTGTGTGTGTGTGTGTGTGTGTGTGTGTGTGTGTGTGTGTGTGTGTGTGTGTGTGTGTGTGTGTGTGTGTGTGTTGGAAAATATTTATTTTCCAAATTCATTCATTCATTCATTCATTTGCACGTACCGCCACTGTATCCGCCATAGCGGGTCATAGGGAGCTGGAGCCTATCCCAGCTGGCATAGGGCGTGAGGCGGGGGACACTCCGGGCACGACGCTAGTGCACCGCGGAGCTATTTTCCAAATTCATTACCACAAACCCCAAAATTTTTGCCATATTTCACAAGATTAAAAAAGTTACGGACAAACCCTAGCTTTAATGTGGATTAGTTTTGTATCAACTGGATTTTAAAATTGCATGACTGATTCTATCAGCAGCTAATTTATCATCTCTGTCATGCGACTGGTTTCCAGTTTGTTACAGTCAATACCATGCAATGTGATACGGACGTTGCACAATAAAAATAAATGCCATTTGTTTTAATTTCTCAAGGGTTAGGGTTAGTTAAAGTAACTAAATCCGAGTTACAATATAAGGTTTAATATCATTATGAATCTTGTTTTATTAGCCCTTACCTTCAAGCATAAATAAATTAGTAAAATAATGCTGACTGATTGATATTTTCATCATCAAGTGAAAATACTTACACCAAATGAGACGGATCTTGATTCATGTACCATTGTGTTACACATCTAAATGGGACCAGGTTTGGTTAATATATTACAATATGCCAATCTAGTAAATCAAAACGTGTTCACACAATTTTAGAATATTCAGTAAAGCTGAAGAACCTCAAATGTGCCTCCTGTCCAGAAGCCTGTCTTTTGCATGGCTGAGATGTTTTACTATCACATAATTTGTCTCTTTGCTACTACTCACAGTGAATCACCAAGAGACTAAAGATTATTATTAAGACTTCAATCACCCCCAGTTAGTTTTTACTGAGTTGGTTCCACAGGAAGTAGGCTGTAACACTGCCAATACAAAAAACAATGCAGCCCTTTAGACCTGGATCCAATGTGAATTGTATCATACAAACTATCAATGATAAAACCAGCTGTGCTAACAGATGTGCATGTGGAATCCTTTTTCTCTTGACAGGGGGAGGGGAAGGTTGGGTGTGTGTGTGTGTGTGTGTGTGTGTGTGTGTGTGTGTGTGTGTGTGTGTGTGTGTGTGTGTGTGTGTGTGTGTGTGTGTCTGTGTGTGTGTGTGTGTGTGTGTGCGTGTGTGTGTGGAGGGGGGGTACCTTATGGGTATAACAGAGGGAGTCAGTTTATGTGTGAGGATAAGTGCTTTATCCTCCTGGCCTGCTGCGTTTTAATTGTCTTTAACACTTTAATCAATTCCTTGAGCTTAATTATCAATTAATTATTGATAATAATTAGCTCCCTAAATTTAATGACCTCGATCCAGTCCATGCACTGTGAATTCCAAATGGGTGTTCTTACAAGGACATTGACTGATTTCCTCTGCCAAAGAGGTTACATTCACAGCTTTGGTCATTTTAGAAGGATGGAGCACAGTAAGGATGAAACCCATTACATTTTGTTGTAGATCCTAATAAAGCAACAGATTTGAGATTTAATTTCTATTTTCTTTATCATCACTGGACAAAGTGCTTTCAACATATTTTTGTAATTACACCGAGGCTAACTTACGTAGGTTAAGTTTAACAGGCATGCAGAGGACTGCTGGGCCCTAGCAGGTGTGTGTGTGTGTGTGTGTGTGTGTGTGTGTGTGTGTGTGTGTGTGTGTGTGTGTGTGTGTGTGTGTGTGTGTGTGTGTGTGTGCTTTACATAGCGCCATTATTTAGAAGATGTTTGTTTCCGATGTGAATGCTTTTGTGGTTTTTTCATGTCTTTGGAATTTTTTTTTTTTTTAAATAAATAATTGTAGTTACAGCAAACAAAGACACAATGAGTTCTGTAGCTCAGCCCACGAGGACTTGGCTTTGGAGCCGGAGGGTGGATCAAAATTCTGGAGTGTGAAGTCAGTGGAATCAGTTCACCTCCTGTGCCCTGGGACTTATAGTGTTAATAAAGTTCATAAAAATTAAAAATAAAATTAAAAAATATGTAAAACTCTTGATAAACATGCAAAGACTGCTATGACCTAAACTTAAAATTTGGCCTAACTTTAAAGGAATTTCCAAAATTAACCACCTCAAAGGCATAGAGCTGAGGATTGTGGCTGGACTGTGACCTTGTACCATGGGAGAGTCACTGCAGGCTAATGATCTCAACTCAGCACAACTCCTGGGGATCATGGCTGGACATCAGACTGGGACAAGGCCTTTGAGAACTGTAGAGGCCATTATAAAGATAGGAGATTCAGTGTGAAGGTAACAGAGGTTCCAACAAGGAGTTTGACTCCAGGGACAGGTAAAACCACTGAATAGAAATAGAAGAAATGCAGAAGAGAGAGCAGGAGGCAAAAAGAGAGAAACAAGGACATTGTTTGCAAACAGGAATTGCTTGATGAATGAAAAGACTGATCTTGAAAATTTGAGAATGTTTTTGTCTTGTTAGACTCAACTGTGTTTCAAAGATTGAACAAGGCCATTTAGCTCATTTCAGTTCAGCAACAAATGCAAAAAATAAAATAAAATAAAAATGTTTTATTACATGACAAGCCAGGGCTACCCAGTTGGCATGCTAAAACACTAGATTTTCACTTTTAATAATGAATTTTATAACATTCCAGGGGGTAATCATTTAACCATTGCACATAAAGTAGGATGTCTCCATACACTTACTTATTGTACTGCTAACCTACTGTATATATTGGTTCCAGTGTGGTCAGATGAAATCAAATAATGTTGATGTGAAAGGTGGAGGACTTTTCTTAAAATTGGCATATATGAAATCATCCAAACAAGCTTCTCCAGACATTAGATGGCAGAACTGAGGCTATTCCCAACGTGTGTTGTTTACTTGACATTGAGCTGCAGCAGCTGAGCTATATTAAAAAAAAAATTACTCAAAATAACCAATTATCCATCTTTGGCAGTGTGTACAGCCATCTCAAATCCCAGAGGATGCCTGTAGTCAGGCATCTGACACTAGCAGATACAACTCATCTCACATAGTCTACGTATAAGTCTACGTATAATTTTTCTTCTCACTTTCAGCCTTCTGTCTGATCTGGTCTATGTGTCTGTCGGCACACACACACACACACACACACACACACACACACACACACACACACACACACACACACACACACACACACACACACACAAAATGAGCCGTTAGGTATGCAAATAGAGGAGAGGATGATGGTAGAGCGGCAGGCAGCTACTTCTCCTTGCGCCCAATGAGCACTTCTTCGGGTACTGTGCCTTGCTCAAGGGCAACTCAGCAGTGCTCGGGACGAGAAGTGGTACCTCTCCAACTACCAGTTCACACTTAAAACCTTTTGGTCCACAGGCGGATCTTCAACCAGCCACCCTTCAGTCCCCAAATCAAGATCTAGTGGACTGAGCTACTGCAGCATATGTGTGAAACATGTGGATAAAAATAAGTTACATTTGAGAGAATCCATGTGTGTTATTATTGCGCTATCAGCTTTCTGTTTAATAGTGATACATCATGTACATTTGAAGGCTGGTTGGGACCTAAGCATGGGGGAGGATCAAACGTTGATTAAGATCAAACACCTACCTGTACTTGCATGGTTGTTTGTGTGTCTGTCTCTGAGGATGTGTTTGTGGAAGAATGGGACACCAAATATGAGTCTTGTTTCTTGACACGGACAACTTCAGCCATGTGCACGTTGGTGTGACTGACAAAACATTGCTAATATTATTGATACTAGTTCTTTCCATATTGATAGCTTAAATCATGAATGGGCTCAGCTGTATCAGGATATGTTAACCCCAGGACAGAAATCATAATAACAATTCTGATTAATTATCTCATCTTCATGAAAAGTGTGACTAAGGGCCCCATTCTAATGTGAACTTTAGTAATAACATATTAATACATCCAAGCCCATTTAGAATTAATTTAGCTGCAGTGACTTGGAGATTTTTTGGTCTTGTATTATAATAATATTTCTTAGAGCCACTGTTGATTTACATTACTTTTGGGGCCAAAAGTATTAATCAATTGTCAACATAAAACAATTTTGTAAAACTTCTTTGGACACTGTAAGCCATTGATTCGGAAAGCATGTCAAGCATTCTCTGCTTTTGTATTCTTGGCTTTAATGTTTGCAACTTTTCCCAGAATTGTATAATTTTAAATTTAATCATAGTAGTTCGTTTTTGACTTTGCTGGACAAACCCAGCTGATTAGAGATGTCGTGGCTCTGACCATTGTAGTCTGAATGATTAACTTAATAAATTAATAATACATTTAAAAAAAAATAAAAAAGAACTAAGCATTTTCTCCTAAAAGACATATCCTCTAGAGATGGGAAGTGGCTGTATGAACGGAAATAGATATTTTGCTCAAAAATGGATTAATTCAAGCGAGAAAAATACTGTAAGAACGCTTTAATTGTGTCGTTGGTTTTTAAAGGGAGTTTTTTTTCTCCCAGTGGATGAAATGCAACCTTTTTGTGATATCCAGCAAGTCATGTGAGAATAAGCATAAATTTGGGAACTTCACTTGCAATGCTCCCTCCTGAATTTTAAGGTGCTGTCACATTTTTCAGTCAGTCACATCAAGTAAATGTGATGGATGGCCCTGAGGAAGGAGACAGGGGATTTAACAGAAACAGAGATATACAGCATGTTGAAATTAAGATGAAAATTGGGACGAAAAGCATAAATGGGCTGACTGGATTGGATGTGAGGTGGTGGTGATAGAATTCCATTGGGCAACCTACTAATTAGTTCTGCTACCCTGAGGCAGTGCATTGCCACTGGCCTCGTAGCATACAGAGTTCCTGCAAGACGTCCAGTAATGACTGACCGTTTGGGTGCTAAACATAGCACATTTAATTACCCAGGGGTTTACAATGCATAATAAATACCACAAAAATAACACATGCATGAGGATCAATACTTGCTTGTAACAGTTTAGAATATCAGCCCACCCTGAGAGCTTTTGCATGGGTTACACTTTCTGCCACATATACAGTAAATTCATGCATTTGTTTGGTTTTCTTGAAATTCAAAACTTTTTTTCACATATTAATCTGTTCAACCTTTGTTAATCTCTTTATGTATCTCTACTGGTGTGCCATGGCATGCAATAAAGTAGTGGTATTGGTGGATTCACACTGCCAGAATTGTTGACTGGTGTGCACACATATTTTGTTTCATGGGCCTCTGAGTGATCATTTCACTACCGGAAAGAAAACAGTGGTCTGACTACAACCAACATCTATTCGTCTGCTACTTAATTGGCTGGCAAGGGAAATCAGACATTGAAATGATTTCACAATGAATGTGTGCAAGCTCCATGTGTGAGTATTAAGGGGAATTTAGCAGTAACCGGCATAAACAGCACCTTTAAAATACTGCAGGTTACAGAATGTCTGTGCAACTAAATAGATGACAATGATAGAGCATGTGAGATAATGTCATCCTTTAATATGTCTAGCATTACCATCACAAGATGAAGATCATGGATAACGATAATATGAACATAATAGTGTGACGGCCGATTACATTTATTTCCTTTACTCTCCTGTTTCTCTCCCTTTATAGTGAGTCCAAAACAATCAGGGAGTGCATCATCAGTGTCAGTAATAATTATTGTAAATCTCACAAACATGTGGCAAATGTCAAAGTAAGTTGCTTTAATTAACAGAATGATGGGTTTTCACTTGCAGTCACTAAAGATCCTTTCTTTATGATATCCCCTCATTAATTCAGATTATATTCACACCTCTCATACTTGTTTTCACACGTCTTTTTTCTTTCCCTGACACGTCACACACATAACAAGAAAACTCCAAGGGATTGAAAATGGGGCAGTGAGGGCATTTTTAATATAGTTCCCTGTAAGATAATGGTAAAAGTATTGAATGCTATTCACAAGACACAACTGTAGCTTACAGAAATGTTGAAACAACAGCAATGTCCTTCATAATTGGAAAAAGTCTGTATTTAACCACTGAACCCCACAAAAATTCATTTGCAAATTTTTCCTCGGTGTATACCAGTTGTGAAAATATCAATATGTGTCAGTGTCGTGATCATTTATAATTTCGGATAACAATTAGAAAAAAATCTGGTGGTTTCTGAAGACACAATTTAACAAGACTTCATCAAACATCCACTTATACAGCCGACACATGAAAAGTTCCATATTGCATTTCTTTATATTTAATAAAGTATGATCGGTTTGTGTCACAGAAATCTGGTCTGAAGGAGACCCAAGAGACTCAAATCTGACCTGAAGAGACCTGGAAAAAAGCAGATCAAGAAGAGACTATGCCCTCAAGAAGAGACTATGCCCTGAAGAGACTATAGCAGAAAAAAAATTCAACATTAGCACTAGCATGGTAACAAAATAACAAAGACAGGTCAATTAATTCAATAGATTATTTATTCATGTCTTAAATACACATTTCAGTGACATTCTTCATCTAACTATGGGAATTATCATACCAGCCCAATTAATTTTCTAAAAAACTAACTGCACCTGAGAACAGTAAGCCCTAAAAATGAGCAGTTTCAGAACAAAAATTTAAACAGTTTCCTCAAATGCAGGTTTGTAAAATGTGAATTTCAATATTTCCCTGTAACATGATTTTAATGAACGCTGCAGTTAAAGGGGAAAATCCATGTAGACCACTTGGTTGCCTGCACGCACACACGCTTGCACACACACACACACACACACACACACACACACACACACACACACACACACACACACACACACACACACACACACACACACACACACACACACACACACACACGGGCAGAGTTACACGGGTAGATCTTTCTGGAACATGGCATTGCAAATAACTTGTGGATAACTTGAAGATCAGTGGCCTTCTATTTCCTCATTGAGGGTAATTAAGTTGTAATGATAGCTGTAGTAGGATTGTTCAGGTCTGAACCATGATAGCCCAGTAGTCTCAGTGGGAAGAGTGGATGATTCTATGGACACAGCATTGGATGAGGAGTTGCAGTAGAAAACACTAATCAGCTCTGGCCACACTTGCAAACTTTTCTCTCATTAAAGTTGGCAAGTGACATTTAACTACTACACCAGGGACTTCAAAATGCAAATAAATGGCAACTTCGGTGTTAGAATTATAATGGCTTCCGTGTTCTACTTTTAATGACCCAATCTAGTTTTCAAAGTAACCTCCTCCAGAATAGGGTTGGCTTTCCTGCTCCTAAAAGCCTTCTTATTGGCTAATAGGGAGCAAACGATGTCAACTTGTCTGCAGCGTTTCTCAGCAGAGAGGAGAAGAAGAGGCTAAAAGCTCTATCACTTAGTTTAACTTCTCCACTTTTCCAATTTCCAAACTGGGTTCATGAAGGCCCATTTGGATATTTTTATGCTACATTGCATACAGGGGTCTCTCTAATCCCCAGGCCCACCTAATGAGGAGGTAATGAAAAGTTAATCCGCATAGCTCAACTACCTAGCCTTTAGCTAATGCCGCTTTTAAACTGCAGCTCTCATTAACTTTTAAAACATGAGCCATTAACAGTTTGGTAGACTACCCATTGGCTGGCCTTCCAAGCACCCAGCTATCCAACCACTCACTGTGTCTGAACTTTAAAGCACAATTAGGAGAGTGAGAGAAATTCCTGGTACCCACTGACCCCCTAATTAGGATACAGTCTGGATTTTCTGGAGCTCAGCTGTCAGTGTATTGATTCCTCCTCGGCATTCTCCTGCTTAAAGAGAAATCAGGTTTGGCACCAAACATTCGCAGCGAGGTCTCTGACATTCTTTTAATAGGTGTTGCAGATGCACATGAGCATACTTTAATTTAACTGTCTGTTGGTTTTTACAGTGTAAAATACAGTGATTTTCCACAGTGAAATTTCAAGTAATTTTACTTACCACCTGTGAGTTAAATGTAAGTGTTACACTGCAACAAGACCTATTAATTTGTTGTGAATGCAATACATTTTCACTAAAGAAATTAAATGAAGAATTAATAATTTATTGATATGATTAAAATTTAATTATATTCAACACACAATAATAGCTTTGGGAGAGGATGGGTTATGTGAAATGGACACTTCCATATCCAACCACAATTCAATGTTGCGTCCACCAAGAATTGTTACTGTTGTCTGCATGCCTACATATGAAAACAGTGGGTCATAAAGCATGTCTGACTGAACCTGAGCCTAATAGTGATTTAATTAAACGGTTAATGTAAGGGCAAACAAGTGCGTAAATTTTGCATTCCTGGGGCTTTCTTGACAGCTTTCAACAGATTACCAATTCATCATTTTTGTGTGGGGGTGACAGACAGCTCTACAGCATTGGTGCTCTGGAGAAGGAGGTTAATGAATGCGGAGCAGGCTAATTTCTTCTGTCCTTGTTAAACCACAGACCTATAAAAAAAAAAAATATATATATATATATATACACAAACCTGTGTGGATGAGATGGTCTGTGGCAACATGGAAAATGTAAAGCCTTCAAAGGATTCCACAGTTGAATGAAAGCATTAGCCGCCGTCTTCTTTTGCAGTAATTTTGCTGAATTACCGCCAAAGAAGTTACATTTTCATTGGTATCTGTTGGTTGGTTTGATTGTTTCCTTCACCGAGGAGGTTAAATGATTAGTTTGTGTGTCTGTTTGTAAAATTACACAAATTTTACTCAATGGATTTTCATGATACTTGGCATGTGACATTGAGGAGCAACTCAAACTTTGAGCAAATCAGAATAAGAGATAAAGGGTTTATTTTCTCTGTATTTGAGTGTGAGATTTTCCCCACCATTTCTGTTAATTATGTGTAGTGTAATTTACATGTGAAATCATCTGATTTGATTGATTATTATAAAAAATAAATAAATTGACAGATATTGATGAAACTTCGTAAACAGGAGTAGTAGTAAGGAAGTGGATTCAGAGAAATGTGCAGATTCATCAATACTATTGGAATTTCTGCCAAGATAGGGCAATTTTGACTGCCAAAAACAAATTTTGAGTTGATCCAAATGGAATTATGATTCTATTTTCATCCTTCTCGTATATTATGATAGACCTTAGAGAATTAATTTTGATGTTGCACATATCATGTCAGAATTGAGATTGAAATATTTTTGGGCCTTGATGGAGTATCGAACTCTTCCTATTGCCTTTTAAGATGAGATGTCTTACAGTTGTGAAAAAATTAAAATCAAAACTACAGACACATTACTTAAAAATGATTTGACATTTACATGTAAGGAAGTGCACATAAATTCACAATGCGATATGTTTTGTGCCACTGACAAAATTTCTGTGTAGGTTCTGGATACTACTGACAATAACTTTCAGGCAAGTAAGAGTATTCCTTCCCTAACCATCTTGTTTGATGCCACGAGTGATTATACCAAGTTCATAAGCAGAGGTGTCTGTGGTAAAATGTTAAACCCTATTACCACTAGATTTCAGCGCCTTCTGTGCTTGTAGATGAATCTAAATGCATTACATAACTTGCCCTCTGAACCTTAAAACTCACTGAAATCCAGCAGATGGAATATTACAGGTATAAGCTGTAGAGCAACTGTATAATTTTTTCTATATTTTTGGTCTGCCAGTGAGAAAAAACAAACAAACAACCTTATTGAAACACTGAAGTTCAGTTCCCTCCCACTCCCAATGAATCATCATTTCTCCTCAGGGGGCCACTGATTATCTGTTGTCACATGCACAGCTACAGTACTCTGGTTCCCATTACAATGCAGACACCCGTCTGGAAGGGGAATGATAGTTTTTGATGCATTCCCTCTTGATTTAAGACAGCTTCAGTGACTAATTTATGAGCTTGCTTTGTAATTGCACAGGCTGGCTTGCACATACAAAATTTACCAATGAATAATAGCCAGTGTGCACTGCCAGCTGCTAGTGCCAGACAGTCAATTTTATATAGTTAGGAATCAATTTATGGATCTTTACCTTTACTGTGTATATGGTGATGACTTATGTGCCTAAAGGATCATTTTAATCTCGGTATATCAGCCTTTTCTAATGGCAGCATAAAAACTGTGGCATTTATGTATTTTTAAAGAGCAAATTTTAATATTTTTAAATGACTGGTCTTTACAGTTACACATAATCTTAATTACACAGATTCATTGCAACCATTAATCATCATAAAATGAAAGTCAGTACTATCTCCTGTCAAACAGACACTAATATGTTGTTCGTTAGAGTGGTGATTAGAGGCTATATCTACATGTATATTGTATTACTCAAACATTATTAAACCTTTACTTAACTTTACATAATTTCTCATAATTTAATTATTATATAAGAATAATAAAATAACAAATCAAAGTGACACAATGGCAAACAATATTTTATCGTACGTTAATTGAAATACAGGTTTTTCTATTATAATACTGTGGAGTGAAACAGTCTGTGCTAATATTCAATTATTTCCTTTACACTTAGCTCAAACACCAGAGACAGAGAGCAGTCAGTTTGCCAAAGAAACGAGATCTGCTGAATATTAATTTTACACTTACGAAACTACCCAGGTATTGAGAGACGTGGTTCAAAAAAATCTTCCTGCTGAATTTTTGGGAAGGGGCTTGGGCATCAACCAAAAGCATGATTCTTGTATGCAATATGTGAACCATATTCAAAGGCCAAGGGCATAGGAAAACAAACTCTAGACCAGCTGTGTATGTTTATAATGATCTTGGAGGATGGTATTTTGTTGGCATAATAACAGTATATTTCAGGATGTAAACCAAAAAAATTTGTCTTTGAACATTTGGCTCAGCCTTTAAACAATTGTCTATTTTATCCATTTGTCAAGATTAGTTGCTTTCATTGGGGAACTATATTGGTACATTGGTCTGGTCAAACTAGCAACTCACAAAATTATGAAAGTACATAATTTGACTGGCAGCATGGTGGCGCAGTGTGTATCACTGTCGCCATGCAGCAAGGCGGTTCTCCGGTTTGCGTCCGGCTCTGTGCAGAGTTTGCATGTTCTCCCCATTTCTGTTTGGGTTCTCTCCGGGACATGCACTTCAGGTTAACTGACCTTTCCAAATTGTCTGTGTGGCTCCGCGGAGCATTGGTGTCGCACCCGGAGTTTTCTCCACGTCACGTCCTAAGCCAGCTGGGATAGGCTCCAGCTCCCTGCGACCCGCGACAGCAGACAAAGCGGTTAGAAGACAAATGAATGAGAAAGATCATTTGACTGAAAAGATGAATTGACAAAGGAAGCCCCTAAGAATTGAACATCTTCTCTGGCCCTTTTTTTTTTTACTTTCAGTTTTCAGGTGCATGCCTAATTTTAGTTAACCTGGAAACACAGACTTAGTTCGAGGTTCGGTTCGGTTAGATTTTGTGTGCTTGGAAAAGGCCATAGTTATAGAGATTAACTAAAAATCGAACTACTTGAAATCAAAAAGAAAAATACTGATTTCAGTCTTTGTTGCTTTTAGTCTTTTGCTTATGTCCATTTCACAGGACATGAGCAAAAATGGACTCTTAAGTTAATTTCAAAGCCAAATCTAAGAGGCAGTACACCTTCTGATCTGTGTTATATGACGAAAACAGATGTGATATGAAAAGGAAAGAAGCAGTTCTTCAAACTGTTCAATTTTGTGGCTTAACAATTGAATTGCTAGTGGCCATTCACATTTTACAACCAGCTGCATTTATTGCAGTGACCAAAGAGCAGTTGATTAAACAGGCTTTATTGGAGAGGCGTGATCTCAATGGTTACCACAGAGGCTGAGGGGAGGGAATTACCAAAGGGCTAATAGAGCAGCATTTGCCTCACACTCCATTATTAATTAATTATCATTTTCTGCTTGATGGCTCTCTGAGGGCCGTAGTACTTTGCTGATGATGCACTGTCAGCATTTCAGTCTTATTACTGCACTAATCCATGTAAACCATATAGTACACACACTCCACCGGTTACGTCAAATTACAGTGTTATACTTTCATGGAATTGACACATTGATTAAGCAATCATAGGACATATGCAATTACAGAAACTGTAGACACTTGTTATGTTGAGCGAGTTATTTAATGGGAATACTTGTGCACTTGAGTACCATTTGATGGTCTCTTAGTCACTCCATATATAGATTTCATCATTTATTCTTTCATGTCTTGGCAGTTTCTCTCCAAAGGCAGGGCATAAGAGTATACACATAACTGTGAAGAGCAATTAATTGAATCAAAAACTAGAACCAAGGCAGTCACAGACATCCCGCGATATGGCAAACACAATCCTGAAGTCTGCTATCCCCTGAATTCAAAATTTTACCCTGACCTACTTGCATAGGTCAAAGATCAAAGTTACTGCTCTGACCTACTGTCACTGTTCAAAGCACTAGCTTTGATCTACGGTCTTACTCACACTGGCTTTCTCCCTCGTCTTTCTATGTCATCCGGTTGCTGAGTGTACAAAAGTTTAAATTTGACCTTGACCTAATTTTCTCAAGGTCAAGGTCATCATCTCATTTTCATCCACTTTGTCGCCTGAGTAATGTGATTTTTGTTTCATCTTTCTATCTGTAATGGTTGCGAATATATTTGGTTAACATACGAATGGACGGACGAACGAACACACAAACACTGATAATTACAATACATCTTTGCTTTGAAGCAGATTGTAATAATTCTGAGCCAAGTGCATAAAACAGGAGGATTTGTGCTGTCATGTTTACATGAAAATGCTTACGCTGTAAATAAATAATTATATAATTATATTATTTTTAGGACATTAATATTGATACTTTAGCTCTTATTGTATAGCATCACTGTCATTTGTCATTGACAAATATTGGATTCCGAACATGGTAGTATGACTAAATCACATTAGCATATAGCATAATGTGATCTTTATCCACAGTCATTTTGTTATTGCAGAGCTGTAAAAAGGCCTCACTGAGCCATTGGCTAACACTGAAAATGAAATATTGGAAAACTTTCCACTTTCCAGATTGAAAGCTGTGTATATATCCATTCATGCATCTCCAACAGGGCCACTTTGGCACATAAAAGCCATTCTTCTAACAACCTAATTTGGGTCATTTCATAGGACCAGTCATCTAAACATGTTAACAGGCCCACTGAGGTCTAGAGAGAAAAGCTTCACTTGGTACTTCACTGAACATGGCATGAAAGACTTCCTCTAGCTGAAAGTAACTCAATGTTGTTACAGTTTCTATTGTTTCTAAGAGCATTGATCGTGTATGCTCCAGAAGAGAAGTGTGGATACATTGGTAAAGTACCTAAAAAGCTATTCTCCAGATCTATTGTTTACACTTATTTTCAAGAATAGATATAGATATAGTAACTGTAATAATAATAATAATAATAATAATAATAATAATAATAGACCTTTATTGGAGAATTATTCAGCTCATTCATTCATTTATTGGTGTTGTTTATTATATAGTCAATTTAAAACAATATAGCTGCGACATTGAAACAAAATGCATATATATATATATATATATATGTGTGCAAAAAATTTATCAGACCACTTTTTAATGATATTTTAAAAATTACAATAATTTACAAAGCTATGTTTCTGTTTCAAAATGTTTTAGATTTCATAAAAACAATAAAACAGGTAATATGCAATACAGCAACTACAGTATTAGCAATATAGCGCCGGTACATATCAGTGAGTGTAGACCTTCCTTGACGTTCCTGCTGCACTTACTGAAAGGTCATTCAAATGTTTCAGAAGCTAAGAAAAGGAAATAGTTCACGGATATTCATTTAATGAGCTGATGGGATTTTGCACTGTATGGGTAATTTAGTTTATAGACAGTGGTAAAAAAAACATGAAGTGTTAATATGGTACAGCAACTGGGGAGCAACTGGCATTGATCAACACGTGAAAAACTGTTGAAATGTTGTGTGTACCAAGAACCATTTGAACATTGATTTTATTTTTTGCGTAATGGCCAAAGGCAGTTAAATTTCAATATGTGCATCAGAAGAATTGCTAATGATGCAAAAGCATTGATGAGAAAAGGTTAAGGTGAAGTCGAGGGTGCTTCTGCTTCAGGCATCCAGATGAAACTTTTAATTGACTAGCCATTGAAAAACATTGTAATAATTGCAATATAATCACATGCTGATGTAAGCAAAGCATGAAAGATTGGCCACGACTTCTGAGTTCTTTGTGTTTGTGATTTGTTCTTGTACATGTGGTGGGTGGCACTTTCCTGCCTGAACTCCTCACCTGACCCCCATTTACTCCTCACCTGTTCCTCATGAATTCATCAAACAACCCTACAAGCAGCCAGGATCATCTTACATTTGTGGCCTGATTATAAGGCTGATTATATTGTACTTATATCGACCTTGTTAAGTATATCTTCTCCATTTTTATTTTTTACATTTTTATCTCCAGTTGTTATTGATTAAGTAATTTAACCAATGACCAGTGTGTCTGACTCAAAACACAGTCGTAAAAGGAAAGAGAAGTGTATCACCAATACAAAGCACAATAAGATATAGGCCTTGTGTGCTGCTGTGAAACCGCTGAAGCAGTAAGGTACTGCAAGATGACCTTAGAAATGCTGCAATTGTTTAACTCCTATCTTGTCTAACATATAAGACAAAAAGTAGCCATATCCAAACAACAACAACAATAATAATAAAAATAGTAATAATGATAATAATATAATAATACCATTATTATTCTTGTGTTTTATCTAACACGTCACACTGACAAATAAATAAAATAAATTATATGTAAAAGCAAAAATTAACACACCCCCTATGTCAACCTCCCACATTATTGAGTCCTATTTTCAGAGAATACAAATTCAAACCCGGAAAATTAGGGAGATTTAACAGAAATGAGGGATTATCGACTTGGTGGGTGTTGTCTTATTCTCAAAACTAATGTCAAGTGACCATTATTACAAATGGCTTGCCCTTTTCTCAAAATGTCTGATTTGACTCAGCAGGTTTTATCCTGACACTATGTACTATGTGCACACGAGGTCCTCCCACAGAAATTAACAGCAAGCTCATGACTGAGTTTTCATGACATACTGAGTGGAATTGTTATTTTATTTCAGCTACTGAAATGTCTGGTTTCCTTTGCTATTTCTAAAGGTAATACATGCCCTGACTTTTTGTATCAAATGTTGGTGAGTTGCATTAAAATAGCTTTTCAAAAGCTTATTAAATGTAGTTTTAACAATATAAAAACCCAATTTCCTTGTTGGATTGCACTGTATTAAGCAGTGTTAGCAACTGGGGCCATTAAGACCTGCACAATGACACAGAACAATGATGAAGCAGAGTCATTGACCACCGGGGAGTGTCATGAAATGTCTGCCATGCCATGGGACAAAACTGCAGGTACATTCAGCCTTAATGACACCTGGAAGGGCAATCAGCCCAGCAAAACAAGCTGGAGTTAAGAAACAAGCCTGTATAAAAGGAGATATTTCTTTGGAGGCGGCATGGTGGCGCAGTGGGTAGCGCTGTCACCGCACAACAAGGCGGTTCCGGGTTCAAGTTCCTTACTGTGCGGAGTTTGCATGTTCTCCCCGTGTCTGCGTGGGTTCTCTCCCTGTATGTGCGGGCATTGTCTGTGTCTCTGGGTGGCTCCGCGGGGCACTGCCGTCGTGCCCAGAGTTTCCCTCGTCTCATGCCCTAAGCCAACTGGTATAGGATCCAGCTCCCTGTGACCCGCGACAGCGAATGAAGCAGTAACAGAAAATGAATGAATGGATGGTTTCTGTGGACAGTGAAATGTAATTGACCTACCAAAAACTGCAGCCACTAAAGATCAACATAACACTTAAAACTTAAAAGTCTTTCCAAATTCAGCTTTGAAAGAAAAAAAAAATTCAAGGTCGTGTTCACTGAATGAAGTTTTTGAAAGAATGAATAAATGATATATTTGAGCTCAAAGCCATTTAAAAGTTTATTCAAAGACCTCAAGGTTTTAATTTTCCAATTTGACCATAAATTGCAAAATATCAATGTGCAACATTTAGTCTTGATGGATTAGCCATCATTTATGTGGATTAACCTTTATTGTATACATAATTAATTACAGTACAAGCACATTTTATTGCAACATTACGCTGTCTGCACTCTGATTATGATCCAGATAAAATTTCCAAAAACATTTGTGCTTCTTTGACACACAGTAGAGGGTGGATGGCTGTCAAGGATCACAGTGCTTGTCTAGGGCTGGGCTAATGTCAGACAGTGAAGAGTTTACACGTGCAAAACTTTAGAAATTTGTAGTCTTCCTAGTGTTGTCAAGAACAAAGCACAGCAAACCACAACTTGACAATTATTAGGAACATGAATAGTCTGAGACATCCAATGGAAGCAATGTACATTAGCCAGTGTCTCATTTACTCAAAGTGAAAGAATGTGATTTGATGAAACAAATCAAACTGATTAAATAATAAATAGTTATATGATATGCTATTTTATATGCAGTCATAGAAACAATAGCTACTGGCATCCATCATTATTCAACCCCCTTTTCTTCAAGAAATTGAGGCATGATGAGAACATATTTTCAGGGGAAATACTGTTTTGCATCACTGCATCAGTAACCTCAAATTGCCAACGAAACTGTCATGTCCCCTTTTTTAGTCGCCTTAGAGGGTGAAAAACTCCAAAACATCAGTGTCACTAGGGCAAAGTAACTTGAGGCATATATCACTTTTTTTTTTCAAAACTTGCCCTTGGTACCATCAAAAAAATGTTTCTTTATTTTACATTTTGTATCATAGTCAAAGTTTTCTTTGAGGATTTGTTCATTTATATTAAACAAGGTTTATGTAATTTTAATTTCTATTTAAAGTAGCATGGTGGAGCATTGGGTTTTTGTTGATAGTCCTGTCTTTGTTTTTTTTATAAATAAACTTTCCGCCCAAAAGTCCAAGTGGGCTTGCCTAGGGCTGTCACTTTAATGCGTTAAAGTGACAGCCCTAGTTTTTTCATGAATTGAAAATATGATAACAGAATCATTTAATCCTCATCCAACACCTGTTTTCACAGATCCAAAAGGTAGTGGTGTACCTGATAAAAAAGACACAACATGGTGAAATGTCAGCAAAGGAATTCCTAAAAATCTATCAATTTGAGTGAATAAATGTGAATTAAAAATGTGTTTTGTACTGACTTTTAGTCTATTCAATTTTACATAATGTTGCTTCTGCCAACCTGTACTGTGAGCGCTTTTTCAAATTTTCAGTAAATTAATTGTTTGTTAATCACTCCAATAATTCATGTGGACAACAACATGATGTGCTGTTTGCTTTTACTTCACACCACGCTCCTATGTCTGATACTCATCTTTCATTACATGGGTTTTAAGTGTATTGTTGTTCTGACAACAACTGACCAGGGAGTCTTAAATCTTTTAAGTGTCTCCAAGTGTGAAATTAATGATTTTAACTTCTCTCAGCATAACAGACTGCTCAGACCTGTTGATGTTTAACACAAATATTCCTTTCAGGTTATCAGCCTCCTCTGTCAGGAAGTACTGAGAAAGAGAGCTCACTTTTTGTCTGTGCAGTAGCTAGGGGGATTTTTTGGGGAAGGCCCAGCATAACATTGGTGAACAAAGACCCAAATATAAAGGTCCAGCTAAACTGTACAAAATGATGAGCTAGAAAATGTAGAGCCAAATGTCTCAAATAGAACTTTATTAAGATCTTAGAGAATAATTAGGTGGCAGTCTGGCCTTATCTGTTAGAAGAAGAAAAAGTTATATGAGAACTGTATAGAATATGGTGTTACATATGGTGTTAAGATCTGTTGAATCTGCTCCTCTGTCTGCACTCACTGAACTTTATCATTTTTGCAAAAAGTTGCATTTATTTCAAGCTTTCTGTTTTGGATAGCATAACATATTGAGGAGGCTTTTATTCCTCCACTCTCAGTTTTCTTCACTGTATTTATCTGGGAAGGTTCAGTGCCTATTCATGCACACAGATATTTAATTATTAAAATGATCCTCTTTAATCAAAGTTTTAGCTGGATGAACTTTAATCACGTCAAAACTGCAGTGGTTTAGAGTGTTCGTGAGAAATAAGTTAAATTGATGATAATTGTAGGTAGTTGACAAAGTCATCCTTAGGTTTGCCACATTTATTTCATACACTCAAAAATGGTGGAGCAAGGGAATTTTGTGAACAATGAACTTGTAATTTTTGCCTTTGATTAAACAAAAACTAACTGAGGATACTGCTGAGAAAACAAATATAATTTGAGGCAATGTTTAAATACATTTTAAATGCAGTAGAGAAAATAAAATCTTCATTTTTGCAACAGTTTTGCCCCACATCACAAATTGTACATGATTGTGTTGAGAAATTCAGAAGATATCTACCAAACTATATGTTAACAAGAGAAGGTATTATCATTCTTGTCAGGCCTCAGTGTAATTGCATTCCTTTTTGGGATCTGACTTTGACAGCCCATTTTCAACAATGACAGTATAGTACTTGCTTTGAGAAGTCATGACTGAGCTTTTGAACAATATCAAAATACCACCACCATGTTCACTCAACTCAATCTAACGCTTAAGTGCTATTACTGACGCAGTCATTCACTCAACCACTGTCAAATTCACTGCAGTTTTCTCGGCAAGATCCGACCTGAAAGAAATCTTCTGCTTTGTGTAGTCTAACAGGCACGTACTGAGCGTAGTTAGATGCACGTCAATTTTCAAATAATATTATGATATGCTTCATTTGGTACATTTAATAGTGTTACACAAATAAGCTCGGACAATTTCACCTCTGACACATCTAAAATGATAGCTGGAAGGAAAATTGTTAGTCAGCACACTGTGAAATGTAAATTTGTCCCATATTCTTTTTCGTTCTTCTGTATTTAGGAGATTGTGTCTGTCTATGTAAGGAGTAATGCTGAATGATGTAAAAATGATTGGACCGCAAAATAATTTTCTTTTCTTTTTTAAATTAAATGTTTCATTTATTAGCTTATCTTTTTTTATAAAGCAGTATAAAGTTCAGTAGCTTGAGATTTGGCATCACACAAAATATTTTTGTTTAACGCATTGACATTTTACATTAATGGAAATATTTGAGAGATGATCAGATAACTGATAACAGATAATATGAAATATTCATCATTCCCAAAGGAAATCTGGCTTACAGACAACCATTACCCATGCTTTTATTATTTTGAACATTTCTTTAAGATTCTGTCTATTAACAGCCTAAAAATTATAAAATCAATGAAATTCTATACTTTGGGCTACAATGTATTATGAGATGATTAAAAAGGAACTTTACACTTAACTTTTTCTAAAACATCACTATGGGGAACAATCTGTTTGCACTGAAGGGCTAGCAGTGGCAAATGTAATTAGAAGGGAAGAATTCCTTCCGGTGTTTAATGGCTGCTCGCAAGGTCAGCACAGCCATGTTTAGGATGCCGTTCAGGCGTGAAGAGGAGGAGCTGGGCCAGGATGACTGGTGGTGTGAGAATTGTCATCCCCTCAGGTGACTCACAGAGTTCCACCCGCACCTCTCTCCATTGTTGTAAAATTTGACAACAAATCACAGGGGAGTGTTGTCTGTCCACACGCATTATAAGTCCACTGCCAGGGTTATTTAGAGAGTCTATGCTCCTGCTTCCCTGAACATTCTATCTGTGATATGTGGACAATTCCAAGAGATTACAGATGCATTCTGGCATATACAACCAACCAGAATGATTAACCTTCAAGACCTGGTTATCAGTGCATCACGGGAGCGTGAAGAACACAAAGTGTCAAAATGTAAATGAAAAGGACCTGTTGGAACAGCCAGAAGAGAGCCATGCCTGCAGGATAGGTTGGGACAGGATTCTGAATTGAATCCTTAAGCAGCCTGTTCTGTTGCATTTTGTGGAATATTTTGTGGGAGATACGCAGGAGAGAGGCTCTCCATCTGTCCTGCTCTAACCTTGGCCAGTGTCTGCCAGCATGGTCTACTCATCACATGTGAGTTGTCGCCATGGGACTTGTCCACTGAGGTTCTGTCATAGACCACAGAGAGCGGGACTATATCATCAATCACATAGATGAGCAACATGCGCCGCAGGAACCTCTCTCCAATGATGGTAGGCCATCTAAATTCTTTTGTAATGGATTTCTATGCAGCAGAAGCGACATGATTGTAATCATTACTCAAATGGCCAACCTAATTGCTTATTGCTTACTACCATGTTGAAAATGGGAAGACTTGTGCCAATGAATCTGTAATACGCAATGACTTGAAACTTTAAATTTAATCATGTGCAATTAGGTAAGTTTATGAAGAGATACAAATAGCTCAAATAAATAAGGGCCCTGCTATTGTGCTTGTCTATCATTTCTGCTCATCGACCATCCGTGAGCAGCAAATACAACTACTTTTTGAACATATATGGGGATTTATGGGAACTGGGGTGTTTCTGAATATAATTTTTCTTCTGTTTGTTAATTTTTCTTCTTTCAGATAAATACCTATTTTGTAATGTTACAGCCGGCTCGTAGACCGCAACAAAATAAGGGAGATGTACAGTGGGTGGCTCCAACAGTTAACAAAAGTTTATTAAACATTAATTAATTCATACAAAGAACAGCATGGCATTAATCAAAAGTCCAGGCTTCCTCCAAGTCTGCAGCAGAACCATCTGCAAGGTAAAGTGACGCACGCCAGTGACTGGGCAGGTGGGGTTAAGTAACCTGGGAACACCAGCCAGGTGCTACCAGTTCCTTGATGACAATGACGACGATGCTGCTCAGCTGTGGACCTGCAACACAAAGCAAAGAGACATGGAAGGACCAAGGCCTTGGGGCTGTGACAGTAAGCAAACTTAATTTCTTTCAGCTTTCTTTTCTTTTCACTATTTGTTTCTATTTTTGTCACTGTATAAGTGACATACATGTACATATTGTGTTGCCCTATGACCCAGACAGGTATTTTCAGTATGGCATGAGAATTTAATTACACATGATTCAGGCAAACAAAATATACAAAATCTTGTTTAACATTTATATAGAGTGATACCTTAGAATACACAAGTTGTCAACCTATGACCACAATTTATTCAGAGGCTGATGTAAGCTAAATTGTTAGTAATTTTTTGTTTATTAAATTTAAAAAACTCTTACATGAATGTTGCACCGATGTGTCCAACACAAGACTTTATGCTTGATTAAATATCTGTTATCTTGACCAATAGTTAACATTAAATAGCAAAATATTCAACCTTCAGTGGTTAATGACTTTGGGCAGAAACCTAACCCGGCTAACATTGGCGTCTGCATCATTTAGCTCTTTCAGGAGGACAGCCCCATCAATAATTAAAAAACAAACAAACAGCCAAGTTGTGACTGTTTTCTTTACGGCAACCTATAGTTATATATAGCGCTGCGAAGATGTCCGTATCTACAAATGTTTGCAAATCTTATGTTTGTAAGTATCTTGAGGACTACCTGTAGTGATTTAAGCCTTAGATACCACTTTCATCCGGCATACAACGAACAGCAACACATGGCCATATCCAACTACTGATGTTCTGCTTCCTATTGCAATCATAGCTGAGTAGCACCACTGCGTACGGGCGTCTCCAACACTCATCTCCCCCTTGTTCTTGTTCCTCTCACTGAAAATAACTTATTCCTCCTCCTCTTCATTCTAAGAATAAACTACATTAAGGTACTACAGTACAAGTATACCTCACTCTACGTCATTGTTAAATTTATCAAAAAAATACAGGAATTATTATTTTTGCAACAGCAAAAAACTATTTTAAATTTACCAATACGTATATTCAATTTGGTGGTTGACATCGCAGACGTAGATGGCTAAGGATTATCAACATCAACAGCTGACTCTGGTTTTGTTGGATGCGCTTAAAAAACTATTTAAGAGTCCCTTGAAGTATCTTCTTCTTCTCCTCAAGCATTAAATTATAAGCAGCAAAGGTTTACCATCCGAATTCAAAACAATCGTGTGAATCACGAATGACGCTTAACCGTAGATTTTGAAACTATACGATGCATTTTAATGTCATGTGTTTGTTTTCTTATTTATTGTATAGTAACATAATATGTAATTTTACCAGTTTCTTAGTGATTTTACGATTCCAATTATTGTGGCGGACAGACATAAAGTCGATTTAAAATGACGTAAACTTGATTTTTTATTTTTCCATGCATATTTTCTGACGTATAATCGTGAATGATTTAACTCAAAACGACAAGTAGCTGTATTTTATTTCATTTATGTGTTGTTTGTATGTCCTTTTATTGTTTTTGGTAAGTCTGAGGAATAGCACTTTTGTATTTAGAATAGTAATTGCATTTAGATGACCTCAAATGGCGAATATAGATTGAAATTTAATAATGACTTATGAACAATTCAGTTTATGAAAAACCTCTCGGAATCAGAAATGTTCATAGGTTGAGGACAGCCTGAATCATTGTTGCTGATGAAGGACTAAATGGCACTCTATTATGGCATTATATCTAGATATACCCCAAATTAAATACTTTCTTGAAATTAGGTTTCTTCTTAATTTTTTTTTTTTTTCCACTCTGTGGTCAATTTGCCATTATTCACCTAACGGGTTGCAGCCAATGAACTACTTCAACAGCCTTCTACCAAGAAACTAATTGAATTGAGCGCTGATTCACCTGTGAACATGGTGAGATAATTGCCATTTGGGAGACCCAAAGAGCATGTGGTGTTAAATTAAAGTCTGGGAAGACATTGGTTTGCCTCTATCTGGTAATTGAAGAGTGAAATGTCATGTGACTAAGCCATGCCGGTAAATAACTTAAAGGGTTATTCACAAGCACCATTATACAAAATTGGGAACTTGCTCGCTTTAACAGCAGGTCAATTATAATCGAGTCGTGCTTAGGTTGTCACCACAAAGTGCATAATCAAGGAGTACTGCTCAGCTAACCGCTAATCTATAGCAGTGTCCTTAAACTCGCTGGGCTTGTAGCCATGCAGTGTAGCTCAATGTGTAACCATGAACTGGGTATAACCCGTGGATGTCTGGGTTTTAAGATTGAGTAAATATGTATGTTTGTGTTTGCATGTGTGTGATCAAACATGATCCTCCATTGAGAAAAAAAGCCATCAGTCAGATAGCGTGTAAATAGTATTATCCCATAACCCAGGTGAATGTCAAGAAATGATCTGCAGGACATCCTCTTGGACATAAGTTAGCATAATGATATTAACATTACTCAGTCGATCACAAGCAATTCAAAGTTTTTTACATGAGGCCTTGTCTTGAAACACAGAGAACAATGTACATGTCTTAAAGCAGTGATAAAACAAAGGACAGTCTTAGTACAGAAGCGATTATAATTAATTTGAAACTCTTATGAGGTGTCTTATTACAGAGGAAGAGGCGGTGTCTTTAAAAATAGAAATGCAATTTTACTGTAGTTTTGTCAAATTAAGCAATTTTTCATCCAGAATGCAGGAACTTCAAACTTTGTTTAAAAATGATTTTGAATGGTTTTTTTTCATTCCCAACCATATAGCACATATAAAATATGAATCTAAAACTATTTATGAAAACATGCTAAACAACCAGCACCTATTTATGGTTTCCAATATGATTAGTTTTTTAAACCCAGATTGATTTGAAAAGTTTTTCAGAATTCATTATCATTTCTCTGCTTTCACATTTTATACGTTCCTCTCAAGCATCTGCATGATCTGCACAGAGAGATCTCTGATCTGTTTCCATGTTCAATCTCCACCCTGCAGACTGAATTGCCACTGCGAGCCTACAGCCAAATCAGAGCAGCATATCTGCCCACACAGGTCCACAGCAAGGTCTAGTACCCAGTAGCAGAGTGCCAATTTGCCCACTGTGATACACAACTTTCTACTTCTTACAGCCTGGGACATAATTTACATCAGCTACAGCTGAAAACGTAGATGTTTCACTAGTCTTGTTTTGGGAGAGATTTTGGCCCATCAACCTTTGCTGGGCATTGCAATGATGTGCATCCCTCCTCCCCTTCAATTCATCATATGTTAAAACAGTGTAAATGGGTCAGAGTCCTCCTGCAGATAACTTTTGAACAATTTGAACAGGGTGAAGGAAGAGAGACTCATTAAACTTATGACCTGATAGTTTCAGTTAGTATGATTACAGATGTCAACATGAACACTATATGTGTGTGTGTGTGTGTGTGTGTGTGTGTGGTAAATTGCCTTAAGTCATGCCTGAAAATACAGTGGATATAAGCAAACTGAACGCTAACTTCAAATGCGTTGTTATTCAGAGTTGTGTAGTTAAAATGTGCATCTGTCAACATTTTATTAGTCACTGTTTCATCCTTGGGTCCTTTCCAAGTATAGTTTCACTAATTTTTTTTGCAGGCTGCAGATACTCACAAGACTGCAGTGAACAGGAAATGTTTATTCCCTGTGCTGCTTTGACCTATTTTCTACCATAACAAAAGTATTGAATTGCTGCTCACCTTAATCGAGACACTTTTAGTCTGTTATGTGGTGAAATTGTAGTCTTAAACAGAAATATGGTTAATTTTACTTTTTGCCTAAAACAGTCAGGTGTTATTCATTGGAAATCAAAAAAAGAATCTTAATTCATCAAGATATAAAGTAATTAAAATGACATGAAATGCAGAAAAACAGATAGCAATTGTGTGTGTGTGTGTGTGTGTGTGTGTGTGTGTGTGTGTGTGTGTGTGTGTGTGTGTGTGTGTGTGTGTGTGTTATTGTGTCTGAGAAACACAGAACAAGAGAGTAAATAGGTGTGTACATTTTTAGTCATTTATAAACTGTTTCTCTGTGGCCAGAGCACAAGCTATTCAAATTTTGAATTTCTGTGCTAGCTTCAGCAAAATTATATTGTATTTCAGAAAAACTGCAAATCTGCTTTAGGGAGCATCAGTGGTTTTTCTTTGCCTGAACCTTAAATATTGCAGATATTTCTTCAACTTCTCAGGTCAACTTCAGGGAAAACAAACCGGAGAACTTTTAGATATTCGTGGCATGTTTTTTTTTTTTTTTTCTTGGCTATTGAAACAAATAACAATGAGGTTAGATTCACATCTCCGCTCTTGAGTTTGCACCTCCTTCTCTGTGCTTTTAATACCCCTAACCTGTGGATTGAGGATCATTGGTACAGGCCCTACTGCAGAAACCTATCAGATAAGCTCAACTATCTCTTAACCAATATGTGGTCTCAATGTCTTTGAACCTTATAATGGGAAAACTGAGATTGAATTTGAAACTCAGTATGACCAGAAGGATTAGTGTGTGGCACATGACTTCTCTTCCCTCAAAGATGTCAGCTGAATTTGAGCTGGAGGCTTGAAGGTGTTTTTTTATTTATTTATTTTTTTACGATGACCTACATTTCTCCTTTAACTGGTTGCATTGCAGGACCTGAAGACATGGGCGATGTCTTTTAATGTTACTCCCTCCAGAAATGGAACTGGTGTGTAAGCAGGATTCAGTCAGCACTAATTCGCAAGGGCTATAAGAGGAGAAATTCTTAATGTCTGGAACAACAACTTTCAGATTGGTATTGACTTTCCCTGACATTTGGATGATGTTTATCAGCATTTTTTTTTTTTTTTCGTTTTATCTAACAGTTTGCTCCAAAGATCAATCAATCTCAATGGATGCACATCCAAATAGCTACACATCCTTACAGATACATACACTCAGACTCCTTCTCCTGTTCTCAATCTGGCCTTGAGCTCTATCATCCTTACAGCACGTTACATAGAAGAGCAGAGGAATGATAACACACACACACACACACACACACACACACACACACGAGAATATTCAATAAATAATCAAGTAGTTAGTGTTGCCTAGCAACCACATCAGTACCTGCATTGTTTTAACACAGTGAATGATGGGCTATTGGGCTGAAGTCCCACAGCACACTGTAGAATGTGGAGGTTTATTTTCCAGTAAGTTTGTGCGATCTTGTTTATCAAAATGTGAGTGAATTATGTCAAAAATATAATAGGAATATTATTTCTATCTAATAGTCACTACATTAGATGCACTGTAGGTTACACCACATACATTTTATGTGTAAAATTAATTATGTTTGTGTAACGGCAATCATCAAAAGCTGTATTCCTCCTGAAGCATGTTATTATGTAGGCTACTCAAGTACTTCCAATGAAAAAAGAACAGCAAAATGAAGTTGAATCTGAGTTGCGATAAATGCAGATAAATAATATAAATAGCATCAAATTAAGTGCCAGATTTCAGAGTTGTTTCTTTTTATGGTATTTTATATTTTGGGATTTTTTTTACACCGTGTTCCTCTGCATCATTGTCCGACTGGTTGCTTTCAGAGTGAAAAGCAGCACGGAAATGGGAATTTGGCAGTCTCTCAAATGCATTCTGTGCCCTTGAAAATCAAGAATGGCCTGTTCATGCAGCAACTTATCTCCCAAAGTGATGCTGACATCTAATCAACACCTGCAACCCTTTCCCTTGCTGCATGGATAAGTGAGACTTCAAAAGTTGTGCTGAGCCACATGCTTCCCTCAGTGGGACATTAATGGTAGAAATGAGAGGAGAGATTTCTTATCAAAGCTTGCCAGAACCTGATGTTAATTTTTAACCATATACACTGGATTTGTTCTTTTAATTATTAGGAAATGGAAGCAATCCTACAATGATTGCTTCCATTTCACATTGTTTTATGTCTGTTGACCTCCTATTGAAATGAAATGAACCTGTATTGTTATCAGCATACAGCTTTTTTCTCTTTCTTCCCTCTAGTTTCACCAGAGTCATTCTCCTGACTAGCATGATGGACATGTTTCACCTGCCATAAAACATCTTGTTGACTCTTCTCAACGGAAAAGTTGATTTGTAATGCATTGCTGTGTTAGGGGCATAAAAATACCCCGGCAGTCATATCGGAGTGTTCTATTATCTCTGAACCGAGATTGCACCATAGATGTCCGTCATAATGTTGCTGGGACTGAGACTATTAATGGACTTCACCTCCGTTGTCAACAGTCAACAGAGCAGAAAAATACAGTCTTTTTCAAATAGGCTCAATTTTAAGATGGTGAAAGGAGCTTATCAGTGCTTATGGTGCTGCTTGCTTGTAATAATCAATTACAGGTGACTATGAGTGACCTTGAAATGTATTGAATCTGCAGAAATACAATGAGAGGATTTGAATTGCACGCACACATGTAATAGTGCCAAGGATTCTTGATACACTAGGCTGGGAACAGACTGAATAAGGGCGTGCAGATACATTTTTCTCCTGCCTAAACCTAATATCATCCTGAAATGCATCATCTCCCCTGGCCTTATCTCTCGCTCTGCACCCTCTGCTGTAATTGTTGATGAGAAGCTTTGGCATTGCCGTTCCATCGGCAATAGAATGCAGAACATGTATCCATCAATCTGTTCAGTTCTCCCCGAGCAGTTCCCTCACAGAAATCCATTTAGAGCTTTTCTTATTGAGTGGGGTGTAGTGGAGTCCTTCTGGGGCTTCAGCTCTCTAACCTAGTTCCCTGTTTTTTTTTTTTCAATGAACCCTTTCCCACTTGTGAATACATGTGCTCAATATAGCAGGAACCAAAAGGTCAGCAATAGAGTAGACAGAGATTAATTAAGTCTGACTAGCTGTTCATGATTATTTCATGGTTTTATAGGTTATACCCAAGTGCAAACCCACAGTGACTTCTTCCCCCGGTTTGTGGACTGCTATTTTGGAACTACCAATTTTTGGCATCTTGGTAATCGCCCTTTGTTTTAGGAGCATGCAGTGGCCATAATTGGATGTGGCTAAGTATAGAGGGCAGAGTGATTACTTCTCCTTTGTTCTTACGAGATGTGGCTGAGTACTATGAGTACTAGGGTTGGGTATATCAAACAAAAAACAACAATTGATCAGTACAAATGCAGAAAGGGACGTTTGTGCTATTTTTCCCTTTAGGCATATGGCAGATTTGGTGCTGCACGTTTTCCTTCATTTATTTCCATAAAAAAACTTTTTAATCATGTTTCCAATGTCTGACTGGTGTTCATGGTGGATTTTATTCTTATTAATAGCAATTGTAAACAGCCTGAAGGTGTATTACCACCACCTTCTGGCAATATAAATGCATCTAAGGCACAGGTAAAAAAAGGAAACATTTTTGTTATGAAACAATAATTCTACTTACCGCATTTTTTAGCTTATTTGAATATTCCAAAACTAATACATGCATTTACTGAGTACATGCTACATGTGCGTGACATTCCATAACAAAGTTTCAATCCTGACTGAATTATGTTTGAAGTTTTGACCACTGTTAACTGGGGTAATAAAGTTAGACATAAAGAACTACTGCCTACAATTCAGTACTGCTTAGTCTTCACTTATACTGTCTATGGAATATTTTATAGTGCATGTGTAAATAGAAAATCCCATGGAATTTCATATTCATGTTCACCAAATTATCTAAAGGTCTGGTATACAGCTATAAATATAAATGGACATCTGGTGAGGCTAATGAATCAAGAAGTTCTCGCCACACATGTCCAAGTAATGAGCTAGTCTGCATATTATATACATTCCCCAAACAGAGGACATTTTTTCTTCAACACTCTTGACACCCTTTCAAGAGTTGTTTTTTTTTTCTTTTAAGTGTACACTCAAAGATGTAGGTAGTTGTAATTGGGAAGCACCGTTCTCATGATTGTAGTTCTAATAAATTATACATGAGATTTTAAATGTATTTCGAAACAAGGAGACATGGATGATTGTTCAGACTTGTTCTTAGCATGTTGTGATGATTGGTCAGTGACTATAATTCTTTAAACTTGTGGCTTACTGAGAGCTATGATAAGTATGTGGTACAAAAAGCATATAATGTTGAATTACCATCAAAGTGTGCAGTCTACACAACCTTGCCTTGTAATTGCATGAAATGTACAGAAAAGGTATTTTAGTTCTCAAAAATCAAGCACAAATTACAGATCTGCTTTTTGTGAAATAAAATTAGAAACGTATTATGAGGGTGTGTTTTTGTTCAGAAAACAATCACTTTGATTAGTCCCTAGTAAGGTAAGAATGTCTGAAAACTCATTAAATTCCACTGCTGAGGAACAAAAATTGTGTCTTTCAGTGGAGGTCTTGCATCCAAATAAGCATGATATCAGCAGTCCAAGGTAGACTGGATTGCATGCTATATTTGAAAACTCGGTCTTCCTCTTGAAATGGAAAGAAAATGACAAAAATGGGTCCAACCACCTGAATTTGTGCCAGACTAAAAGATCAAAGAAAATTTTACATATGTTCTTCCAATTTCTGAATATCTTAGAAGATACGTGTTTTGGGAACTGTGAAGCATGTTTTTGGACTGAAAATAAAAACTCAGATGGAAGAACATTGAGGACTACTAACAAGTGCTTGGGGAATATAATTTTAATGAACTTAAATAATTCAATAATTCAAAGTAAATTACATCTGCAGTTTACTGATCAATTGGTTTTATGATTAGAAGGAATACACATATAACTATACAGTATATGTTCAGGAAATTTGGTAGGAGTGTTGGACATATTGAAAAACTTAAGCATGTAGCATGTGACAACCCTTAACTAGAAAGCTTGGATATGCAGGAAGGAAGAGCTCATGATTTGAGTAGACCTTCGGTCCAGGAATTTTTTTCATTCATCTTCCGAACCACTTTATCCACCGTAGCGGGTCACCGGGAGCTGGAGCCCATCTCAGCTGTCTTAGGGGCATGAGGCAGGGCAAACTCCGGACGCAAATGCCAGTGCGCCGTGGAGCCACACTAAGACAGACAACCATGTACGCTCACACTCACACACCATGGCCAATTAACCTGAAGTGCATGTTTTTGGAGGTGGGAGGAAGCCGGAGAGCCCGGAGAGAACATGCAAACTCCGTATAGAGCGGGACTTGAACCCGGAATCTCCTCGCTGTGCGGCAACAGCGCTACCCACTGCGCCCCCATGCCGCCGGAATTTTTTCTGTTGTATGTCAAGCCTAAAGTCCACTACTGTTCAACCTCTAATATTTCTCACTCACTGCCCCCTCCCCCCTACATGAATTTCCACACACATTCAGTATATTAATCACCATCAAAGTATCCTTACCAACTCAGCTTATTTATTTTTCTTTATCTGAGAAAAACTGTTGACTAACAACTAGACAGTCGACCCTCCTCTTCTGCTGTCAATCAACATACTAACTACCCGAATCAATGTGACATTATGCAGTGTCACATTTGTTTCAATTGGCTGCACCATTGACAATGACTTCTAGATATAGACACAGAGAGTAAATAGGCTAAACAAATAATATTGTGAATATCAAATCACGGAAAAAAAAAAAACCTTCCAAAATGTGAGTGGTGTTTCTTTGGGTGGCTAAAAACTTCCAAAAGAAAAAAAGTGCACAAAATGAGAAACGCAAAGAGGCAGGACAGGCTACCGTGTACAGTCAGACCACAGATATGTCTATTTTTAATACACAATAATAACCTTGTGTAATTATTTTTCCAGTGCACGTCTGTACTTTTCAGTACAATCAATAAAGTGTTGCAGTGCAGAACTGAAGGATCCTTTCGATTAGAAATGTCATTTTTGCTGCAGCCTCAAACGCTCAACATTTTTTGTCCTGTCTATGAGTTTGTGTTCCTCCTCTGTGAGCAGTGGGCCTTATAGTGCTTGCTGCTTCCTTGCTGTCTCCCCATTAGGCGCCTAACAGAGCATTGGGCTGCGGCTGCTCTCCCCTTCAATGCCTCCATCTCCCTGTCGCCCTTCAGGTCTCATCGCCCTCGCAATAGAGGATCCATCCGCCATGATCCCAGGACACATACTGTCCTCCATTACCCATCCTCACACACCACTGCATTCAGATCCCACTCCTTGAATCCACAGAGTAAATGTGCTCAAACCCATGTTTGCATGTATGTGAATACAATAGTGCATAAATGTACGTATGAGTTACTCTGCAAGGCCTAGCTAAGGACGATATGTCATGTGTGGTTACACTACTGCATGCACAAAAACACTCTGAAAGAGAGATGAGAAAAAGATCAATATGTCATTATAAAAGGGTTTTGTTTTTAGCTTGGATAAAGTCCATCTGTAGATTCCTTATACATTAACTGAGTGAAAGACCTTCAGCAGTGACAAATCATACCCCTGAGCCACCATATGAACATTGAACATCTGCCGTAAGCAGTCCCAGATCCAATATTAACATTGTTGAATAGTATGAAATGAGCATTTTTTTCCAGGGGAAAAAAATATGGCTGAAAGGCAAAATTTGTAATTTTCTTGTGAGAAAGTTCTGATATTTTAAAAATGTTCTGCTCCACTGAGTGAAAATATTTTTGTTTGCCTGAAGTTTTGTGAAAGACTAATTCTTCAAGTCTTGGCAAGCATCAAAATACCTATTAGAAATGACCAAAAAAATGTAATAAAAAAAAATGTATCAAAGTACAGTGCGCTCTCATGCATTCGCGCGACTTCACCTCATCGCGGATTCTTGGTACGCAGTCAGGTGATACCGTACGCGCTTTCTATTGGCTGAGGGCATCCTGAGGTGCGCTATATTCCATGAGTCTCAGACTTATGTGAGACACAAAAGTGCTTTAGACAGTCGATAAGTGTGTGGGAAAAGGTAATACAGATAAAAGGTGGTTTAATATATTTATTAGGAGGGTCATTAACGTTTAAATTACCGTAAATAATAAGATTGTCACTCTATCACAGAATTCGTTCGCATTAACTGCGAGGAACGGGGGTGCGCTGTAATATCATTTAAAAATGCTATATCTTTCACTGAATAGTGCTATCTTTAGGCAATATGTGCTATAAATGTTCACTGAGTAATAGGCAGATGGACTGGTGATGATGCGGTAGACAAGGGCAGGCAATATGAGGTTTTCAGAGTTGGCCCAGTAGACTGAGGTGAAACAAAGAGATTATTTACAGTGGCATAAGAGAAGCCTAAACATTTACATGGCAAAGACAGCTACTGTATGCTTGCAATTGCCATCTAAGTGCCTGTTTTGATAGGAAGATGCTTACCATATCCAAAAGAAACTGACAATTCTAAACTGATTAAAATGATCATTATAATCCCCACTATGTCCTCTATAGGTGGGCTATAAAGAGTCTGTGGAAACAACCAACACTTCAAACTACTGTGGGAAATGTACCTGATGCAAAAGTAAAATAAATTCTCCACTGCTTTAGAGGACTGGGGCACAGGTTGATGACAGCCATCAAAGAGTAGAGGCATAGAATGAGACCACCATTATGTCAGCTGAGAGTCGGGTGATGGTGCAGGGGGTGCCTGCATATACAAGATATGTTGGGCCAGGACTAAATCGACCTCTTTAAAACTATCAATCAACTTTTCCCTTTATCCAGCATTACTCTCCAGTTGGTGGATGCTACTCTGGAATCATGAGTAAGACCGATCACACAGACCACATGACTTTGGTGGACTTCTGTGTTATGTTTGTGTGTGAGATGCCATCGATTTCTAGACCAGGAGTCCATTTGGAAAATGAATCATTTTAAGGGCTGACCACTGACAGATGGAGGAAAAACGTCCTTTAATGTACAAAAAAAGACCCACATGCTCAGCTTTAAATTCAAATACTTGATGACTACCTTTTTTTTCCCCGTTAAAATTTAAAAAAATTAGGCAACCAAGATGTAAAAGTACAAGGTATAATTATGTCTTAAAGCTGGATTTGAAACGTAATTTTAGGACTTGGCTTCTAGGACACCTAACTCACGTAAACGAGCGTACCTTGTCATTAAGTAATTTCTCATCATTTTGGCCGATAGCACTTTTGAGCCAAACATTCCAAAATTCTTCACAGAATAAGAGCAGAACAGCACAGTGATGGCGAACAGAAAATTAGGTAATGAACAATAATTAACAACCAAAAAGATTAAAAATCAAAGCAATTAAATGCCAAGAGTTAAAATAATAAAGTCACACATTTACAAAAGATTGAACTCAGTACCAAATAAATAGATTAGTGAAGTTAAAAATTCAAATAAAGTTAGGCAAACAATACAAGGGATTAAAATACTATAATGATGATGATTAAAAAGAATATAGCCAACAATTATAGTCAAAACGAACAATTTTTAATGTAAATCACAACTGAACAAAAATAAAAATGAGTGAATTGAGAGTACAAAAAAAGACTAGACATGATAATTGAATAATTTTACAGAAGACAAACGACATGATGAAGCCCCTTTAATGAAATGGCAAAAATAAAAAAATGTCTTCAAATGTCTTCAAATCGGTTCCTGAGACGCGGCTGAATGGTGAAAAAAATGAATGCCCATGTTTTCAGTTGTGGTCCTTGAAACATCCACTTCAGGGTAGTTAACTGCCAACCATCCGGTAACTTTAAAACCCCCAAGATCCTAAAAATAATTCTAAAACTAATAAGTAGATCAAAAAACCTAAAGAGGTGTGACATCTGTCTTTACTAATAATGAAACTAAAAATGAAACAAAAAAAAAATGTTATTCTGATCGGTGTTGTAATTAATTTTGTGTTTTAGATAATATAATACTTCAGCTGTGTTTTTTAGGCTACATTTAATTATATATAACACAATGATTAATATAACAGTTGAAATGAAATGATTATCTTTTCCTAAAGTCGTAAACACCCTTAAACTAGCAAGTGGTTTTATCCAAAGGATCCAGTTTAAACCTATGAAATCACCAAATGTTTTGTGACTCAGATGCTTATTGCGGCTGACTCCACAAGTAATTGTCAGTGAAATACATGGAAGAGAAAACTGTTCACAGAAGCTGTATTATAACATGCATTCAGTTTAAGAGCATATTGCAGTTTTTACAATCACAGACATCAAGGCTTTTTTTAAATTTTAAATACAGCCTCCCCAAATGTATTCTTTTGGTGAGTTTGCAGCTACCTCCATCTGAAGGTGCCACTACGTTGTCAGAGCCTTGGCTCATCTTCATAAGTTCATGTTGAGAATGATTGCCTCAAACAGTGAAGACCACTGTGCCATATTTACAGACAAGAGCACTAAGAACTAGTTTTCAACAAACAAGTCATAATAAAAGATCAATGAAATTGTCTAAAAAATATAAAATTGTATACTGATAATTAAATTATAACTGATAAATGAATAAGAATTAGAGTACATAAAGGATGGATAGATAGATTGACAGATGGACAGATTGAAAAAGAACCACGTGGAATGTAAAATATTAAATAACTTATCCCCATATCTGCAAAGTGAAAAAAAGTGAAAAAAGTACGACTTCAGGTACAGTTTTGTATGCTAAGCAGCACTAAAGGTCAGTTGCAGGAAAATGCTTGTATTTGTGGTGAATAAAAGCTATACAACAAGCGCATACCTCAAGACACCACAGTAACAACCAGTTGGCTCTACTGTTGTCAAGTGCATGTGATGCCATAGCTCGTAATTTGGCACATTGCCTTTTTCATTCTACTACACCCCCCTTCCTTAAAGGTACCAGTCTGAATACAATTTATAAAAATTTATGCAAATAAAAACAAACTTCAAAAATAAAATTTTCCTCACTTGAGCATACATTTTAACTGGGAAACATGTCATTAACCACAAATATTCATTATGGTAAAATATTCTTCAGTTAGATTCATATTTATTTAAGGTCAATTAACTATAAGAGGAAATTACCACTTGATTAATTCAAGGGGTTTTCTAAAATAAGACCTTGCCTCAACACATCTGTTTTCTCACACTGTCATTTTTCATATTGATGAACGTAACACACATTTTATAAATTAAGTAAACCTCAGTGTTTCCCCAGTAGGCAGCGGAGTATAACAGAGATTCAAAGCTTGGTAATGATGCCTACATAACCTTACTGTAATAGTGAGAATATCAGACCTCCTCTGTCCACGTCATTGAGTGAAAAATAGACCGCACAAATGTGGTATGCAGCTTAACTGATGATGAAATGTAAAATCCAAACTTGGCAGCTTTCATGTTGTAAACATCCATCCTTTTTTATTCAGTTGCTGTGACCAATGCTGACGTATATTATAAAGTAAGAAAGGCTGTGGGGAGATGAAAACGTAGGCAGTAGACAGGAGAGGATTTAGACTGGTAGGCAGGTGGGAGTGAAGAAGAATCACACCACCAGAAGGAATTGCATAAAGGCTGAGGACGGAGGATAAGGCCTCAGCGGGTGGCAGTCCTGGAATTACCAACTGAATATGTGAAGCACAGCAGCAGCGTCAAGACTTGATAAGACAAGGAGTCAAGTACAGTTTTTTTTGCTAGGGCATAATTTTTGCAATCCTATCCTTTTTCTCTATATTGGCAGTTACAACGGGGGACCCCGATTAGGACCCACAAAGCTTGAGATCAGCACAGTTTAATACAGTCTGTTAAATAAGCATGAAATATAGACTAAAAGGGTTCAGTAAGAGTGGGTCATTTATCCTAGAGTCCTCCCCTTCTTTAACGACACATACAGTACCTATGAGTGCCACTTGCTTTACGAGTGACTGGCTACGATGGTTGGTGGGTGATCATGGACATAAAACATAGACCAAGGCTTGGGAAAATCAATACTAGTAATGGAGACCATTTAATGTTTCATTATTCCAGATTCATGACCTACCACCGTTCCATGCTGTTGTTGCCCCCAGGCTAAAGCTCATTGTCACCCACATTTGCTCATTAAGTGCCAATCACACAGTACTCCAGGCCATAATTTTGCCAGCACTTGGTGGCATTGCAGATGTCACATAATGATCCCCTGCCTACTTCCTGCATAATTCAATGTAAGGAGCAGCTGACAGAGTTTACCCTTGACAATGAACTCAGTGTAAACTGCCAATGAAATGAGTCACCCTTAAATTTTACCGTCATTTTCTTTGTGGTCTCAGTAATCAAGTGAAATGAGGGATCTCCTGTACCTCACTCTGGTTTTGTGGTGTCTTTTAGCTTGCAAGGAAATGAATGTGTTCACTTGGTTCCTGTTACATTTTTGCTTGAATTGATGAATGGTGATTTGTGTGCCAAAAATATACCAATATAAATCTTCTATATTGATGATATATAATCTCATTCGAGGGTTGCTTCTCATGAAATACTCAGAGCTGCAATACATTTATTTCCTCTTATGTACATGATGTAGGAGCTAAATTATGTTTAGCTTTTATATCAGTGTGAAAGGACAGTGGTCTGAGTACCGAGTGGTTTGTTTTGTAAGGCTGTCTGTGGGAAGAGCTTCTAACAGTCCACTTTAATAAAGGACAAATGAAGTTTGATTCAATCAGAATTTTTGCCTGAAAGCTCAGCTGAACTCTGAGTTCAAAAGGGACAGAGGCAAAATGGCATACTCTGTAATAGCACAGTACATTTAAAAAACATTTGAAGGTTTCCTTGGACGACTGTGATTAAATATGAAGAGGTGGCTCAGCGTAGCAGTGAATTAAATGAAAAGTGTCATGTGCCAGCAGCCATGATCCTAACTTTAATTGACAAGTTGTCATAGTTCAGGCATTTGTGAGGAAAATAAATCATTCACAGCCCAGGGAGACAGAGACCTGAGATATTACATGCATTTGTTTCAACAAGTTAAAAAAATATGAGATTTCAGAGCAAAGCCAAAGTAAAAATGCTGAGAGCAGAAAGAAAATAACAAATGAAATTATTTTAAATTATGATGAAGTGTACCTATGTATACTGCATAGTTCATTTTATCTTACATAATCACAAAATTAAACAAAATGAACAACAGGCTGACAACAAAATGTTAACCTTAATATCGGGGCTGTATGTGTTTTCAATGGGTGTAACAATGGTTTATTTAAAGGGAAAATGCATATTTTAAACCATTAAATGTCCCTCCATGTAACATGCACCTTTGCAGCACTAAGATTATTGTTTGAAATACAGATTGTACTATTTTTTATCAATGTTTGACTGTACTTGTCATGTCCTCCGTGGACAAGGAGTGTAGATGAGGAGAGAAAGACAGAGAGAGAGAGACAGAGAGAGAGAATTTCTCTCCCTTTCTCAAACTCAGATTAAAAGAACGGAAGCTCAAAGTCCGATGAAACAGGAAGAGTCTTAATATTAAGCCAGTGCTGGTCATACATGAATCGCAAAGCTGTTGCTGCTCTAACTTCTTTTGTCTAGTCTATTGTTCAGTTCTATCATTAATACGAGACAATGCAAACATTTGCCTGCTGGAAGTTGTTTTGTTTTTATTAATACTTGACCAAGTCCCAGAAATGTTTCTTAATGGCATTGTTTGGAGGAAAAAAAAACTAGCCCAACGCACCTCCCGACGGCTACATTTGTGGACCAAGTGCACCACAGCAGCGTGACTAGGCCTGTCATGAAGGATCGACTTGATGGATTCCTTATGGCTCACCCCCATTCAGTGTGTTCTAGTGGTACGATTTTTCTGAGGCATCCCACGTTAGTAAAAAAAAAAAAAAAAAAGTAATTTCACAGCATTTTACCTGCCTAAACGATTTCCTTCATTATAATCCTGTATTTTTCAGGTTTCGAGGAATGATTGTAGTTTCCTGACTCAAACCAATCAAAATCACCTAATCAAGCAACAGTCAGAAATCTAGCACATCACATCGATTACAATGCCTTTTTGGGAACTTAAGAATTCAGTACTTCTTTAACCAAAGAACTTGAAAAGAAGTGGATGGTTCTGTTCCCCAACAGCTGTTTTAGGATGAGCATACAGAGAGGATTAGTCAGAACACAGAAAACAACACACAGTGCTGTGTGAATTGTGTAACAGTGTAATGTGCATACAGGCAAATTTGTGAGGTTATTTTCCCTAGTGTGGACATAAAAAGACATTCACAGAACACATAAATTAATTACTATGGTCTTCTGTTGCCACTGCTGTTCATACTTTTTAGATTAGAGGTTGGAAAATATATGTCTGTTATGCTGACTTTCAGTCCGGTGATTCAATTAGCTGAAGGGCAATTATTATTATACATACTGTATGTTTGTTGTTAATGCATGCTGCTAAGAATTATTAGTCATTAATGTTTTATGTGCTTTACTGTATGTACTATTTCTATAAATAATGCAGAAAAATATCAAAAAAAAAGAGCTTCATGGTTAGATGTTAGGAAATATTGATCGAAAAAGCATCATGTCACTAGATAATTCTCTCAATTGCTTTGAGATATCAAAACCCCAAAAGAGGGCAAAATATTCTGTAGCCTTTTAGTTCCCTTTTATTTCACCAGATTTTTTTTAAATTCAGTATAAACTCTATTTTTTTTTACCCAGCATTTAAGACTGCCATCAAAGTGATCCTAGTGATTTTATTGATTCAGCATTCATTGCTTTCTCCATAATAGAAGCAATTTATAAATTTAGAAAAACCTCACCAACACCTGCCAGTCTGCGATAACCTTTCATGAATCCAAAATCGACTCAGAATTTCCCACCTGTGTTCAAATTCAGCCATAACTGTTCAATGCAGAGAACCTCATAAATATGATGCTTGGATTTTCCTTCTCTTTTTTTTTCCTTATAGTGAATCATGGAAACACTCCAGGAGAAATGGAGGAAGTGAATTCTACTACTGGAAATTCAGGTGCTTGAAGGTAAGGTGGAGACCGGAAAGAGACTGACAGAGTATTTGCATCCATCATGCAGCATTTTGTACAAGTGTCACCACTGTATGGATATGTTTATCAGAGTGGCTGTATCATACCTCCAAATTTTGCTATCGAGTAACTTGGCCTGCATTATGATTAGGATTTCTCATGAGAATATGCGAGAGCTGTCAACACTTCCACACTGTACTCAATTCTTATATGCAGGTCGTGATGATTTCCCAGGCGAAGTGACTGCAGGAAGCACAGATTGTGTGTGTGTATGTGTGTGTGTGTGTGTGTGTGTGTGTGTGATACAGTAGCTGCCCTGCCGTCACCTGTATGCTCTCTCAGAAAGGGAATAGTTAAGGGGCCATCCAACCAACAACTAATGCTCCAATAGTAACTCCAAATACTGTATATCATTAAATAAAAATGTGCATGGCTGAGCCCACACCACAGATTTAACAACAATGGCAGTGGTAAATTATGTTTTTGGAATCCCACCGAGTAATTTGATAAATTATAGAAATGTTGAGTCAACTAAAACCCCTGCAATGCTGATTTCATATTGGTCTCCAAACTGCTGAAAAAGAATTAGCATGATGCTCTAAAGCTATGGAAATCTTTGACATAAAAAAGGTAGAATGTTGTCAGTTGTAGTTTTCCTCTTAACACAGCCTTGGAACAAGCCATCAGTCACAGAAATGTAAGATAGCAAAACAAATATAATGTGTGAAGCAACCAATTCTGTGACTGCATTGGTTTTTTAACATGAATAAAATAGTCAAGATCCCCACTACAAATGTATTTCATTGAACAAAATAAACAGTCTCTTAGTGGATTAATGAATGAATGAAACAAACACAGCAATGATCCCATGTACAGTGCTCCCTCTTTCTTTGTGGTTAATGTGTTCCAGGAACCACACGCGATTAAGGAATCCGCAATTGAGAACGCAATCTATTTATCTTGTTATTTATGGTAATTTAAACGTTTATGACCCTCCCCATACTGATATTAAACCACTTTCTATCTGTATTACCTTTTCCCACACTCTTATCAACTGTTTAAAGCACTTTTGTGTCTCACGAAGGCCGAGACTGACGGAACGAAGTGCATTTCCGGATGCCGACCAAAAATCCGCGATGAGGTGGAGTCGCGAGCATTGATGCGCGAATGTGTAAGTGCGCACTGTATCTCGACCTCGTAGTAGAAAGTATATTTGATGTGACCATCCATTACATCTAGTAAAATGTTGGAACACCGTACTACCAGCAGCTTCGTGGTCAATGATGGTCTTTTCATAATCTGTCGATCCCTCACATTCCAAATAAACCCTCACTCATTGGGTCTGCAGGAGTGTCTCATCAATTCTCAGCCATTTTCTTCTGTCTTGTTGCCGATTTCTCATCGGTATGTCCTGATCTATCCCTCTGCATCTAACTCTCACCCTGGTTCATCTTCAAATTGTTAGCAATTTTAGGACATCATTGTTGTCCTATTTTCTAGGCCATTACAAATATTTTTCTGCAATTGCACTTCAATAATTGAAGTGAACAAAAATGTGAAACTCATGTGCTCATTTTGGGAAAAAAGGTTCTTACCCTATGCACACAACTATCAGAGGTGAGTGACTACCAAAAGGTTTGAATGTAAGATTAACGGATGTAAATGTTCGTGATATGAAAATTTGACTTGTTTCCCTCTCTTTAGCCCCATCCTTGCATCTATTGTATTAGTCCATTAACAAAAATATATCTGGAAGAAAGAACTATTTTTGCATTGATTGCTCTTGAACAGCTATATAGATGTTTCCCAATACAACTATACTTTGAGGCAAAGGAATATGGTATGAAATATAAAATACAATGGTAATCTCCTTCCAGCTCGAAAACTACTGTGGGAAAAAAAAAAAAAAAAACCTTTTCGGAGTTGCTGCTTGAGAAGCATTCAAATGTGAAGAGTTAAATCTGCTCAGAGTGGCTAAAAGCACTGAAGGCCAAAAATCCCATTTCCATCTGGATTTGATTTGAAATGTAAACACAATTTGTTGCACCACGGAAATTGCAGATATATTGCAACGCATGACATGTCTACAGGCATTTTCTAATCCCCATCACATTCAACTAGTTGCTTGAGTTCTTTTTCTCTTATCTTTTTAGTCATTCTCTTGCCTCTTAACTCTTTCTCAAATATATTTCTCCTCTCGGAAAAACCTACATTAAATGTGATTTAATATCTCTTTATATATCTCATGTGGTTGTAAATAAAAGCTAATGAATTTCATGTAGCTACTCTTTCTTCAGTGTAGAATGTGGGTGAACTTCAATGCTGTTTTTGGCGATTAGGTCCTTGGTGTTCTCAGCTGAATGGCTCTTTTATCTGCTGCTATGGGTTTTTTCTCCTTCTTGCCTTTCAGCCCAGTGTAAGAAAGGCTTAGATGCACCCCTCTTACCCCTATTTTCCCATGCTCCATTTCCCTCTCCTCCTCTCCTAGAGGGACTGCCATGCGGTCTGTGTATACAGCTGACCTGCGGAATCATCAGCACTTCAGCAAACAAATTTACTCCCCTTCCAAGCCTACAGCGATGGTCAGCAACTCCTACTTTTCCAGAGACACATGGCTATCTAGGTTCTTCTCACTTACAGTGATATACACTGCAGGGCCAACGATGAATGGTACATTCTTTATGCTATAGGGTTGTGACATTTTATGAGAATTGGCAAAGTTATGACAGCCAGGCCTTAAGCAATTAATAAATGTGTTCTGCAGGCAAAAGAAACTGATTAGAGTCATTAATGTGATTAAATGTCATGTATTAGCCCAGGATACAAACACACATGTGTGTGTGTGTGTGTGTGTGTGTGTGTGTGTGTGTGTGTGTGTGTGTGTGTGTGTGTGTGCAAAGCTGTTCAAATCCACTGGACTTGACGAAAGTTTTTTAAAACGTTTCAACTCTCGTTCAAGAGACTTTGTCAGTTCAGAAAGTGGCAGGTCTTGTCCCAGCTCATTAACCCTGTGGTCTGTGTGTGTGTGTCCTGTAACTAGTGCATTTGTTGGGGGGATGGAGAGGGATCACCCACCCACCCCCCACCCCCCGTCTGATCTCTACTTTTCTATCTCTGGTGAATGAACGTTAACCACGGGGGGTGTAGAGGGAAAAATCTAAGCTTTAAACCACAAGGTTTTCTACTACAATTACGTGAATGATGTGCTGATGCACTTCCTTGTACTCAAACAACTCATACGTCACTTTATGCTTGATTACTCTGTTTCATTTTCATTCGTTTTCTAAGTAAATTAGAACAATAATTAACATCAAATCGCAAAACATCCATAACTCAGCAAGCAAAATCTGTTAATGCTTCCGGGAAGAAACCTAACGCAGCCAACATTGGTTCCTACTTAAATGACCCTGAGCAACAATTATCCCCAGGAGACCCAAAATTGCTGGCACTAACTTTAAACCTGACCAGGATTGTTGGCAGTCTTGATGCTTGCGGACATCCCCATACACATAAATACATTATGCATTCGTTTACTGCTCATATGTTCACAGAGATACAAATAAAGTAAAAAATGATGCAGACGATGCACCGACAGCAAAGCCTGAAAGGCTGCATGAAGTCCAACATCAGAGCAAAATGATCACTTTGTCTTGTATTTGTATTTTATATTATATACATATATATATAATATATACATATATATATAATATATATATATATATATATATATAAATAAATACACACATATTCACATATGACTCTTGAATAGTTAATAAATAGTCAAAGAACAGTGATGGGGTTTTTTCTGTCACCCAACCATTATCAAGTGTCCATCATAAAATTACAAGGTCTAAAGCACAAGAAGAAGCAAGAAATTATTTTTCTAATTTTTCTGGTTTTCTATTTTCACACATGTACAGTATCTATACAGGTCCCTGCACACACATGCATACACACACACACACACGCGGGGCCTGTAGGCACATTAACAGGGAGAGGGTGATGGTGGAGTGGCAGGCAGCTACATTGTGTTGCACCCAAAGAGCAACTTGTTGGGGGACTGTGATTTGCTCAAGGGCACTTCTTCACTGCCAGTCCACACTATACACCTTTTGGTCCATGTGAGTCTTGAACCGGCCACACTCTGTTCCCCACCCTGAGACCCAGTGGTCTGAGATACTGATATCCAGAACCCTTTCCATTCTGTTGAGTTCTTTTCAAGTTAACTTCTTCAAGTGCATCAACCACATTTCATGCATTTTACCCTCTGAATAATTTCTGATTGATTGGGAATGAGAGACAAGACAGTCTGATGTACTGTCAAAATATAGGATCCTTTAAGGTAGTAAATCCACGGGGAGTAAATGCATTCCATGTTTCATGCTGTCAATTCAACACATGCCAGTAGCACTGCATTTGTGAACATTACCCAGTCAGAAGGTTAGCGTAATGCTGGTGCTACCTGTCACTTACGACCCTGGCTGAAAATGGGAGGATGGAGCACCAAGGGATTTAGTGTTTACCCACCCCGCCAATTAGAAGACAGAGAAGCCTACAGTACAAAATGGAGTCTGCCTCCACAAGGTACAGTTGATGTTATGGCACTCAGCAGTTGCTAGGCAACACCATCTATCTGTTATTGAGCAAACTTGTTGATATGGCCATTATATGTATAAATCACTGGTAATCTCTATACTTGTGATAAGGTGTTGCACCAAAAAAAGAAAAGGTGATGTGTGATACAGTATATTCTTGTGAGAACATTGGAAATGGAACACCACAGTGAGATCAAGTAAAATAAACACTCTTCTAATCAGAGGCAACATTATAATATAGGTATCTTTATATAAAAGTGAAAAATATGGGTAAATATATTTTAAGGGAGCAAAGATTTATCATTAGCTGCTAAATTGTCAACCACTTCAGATCCAAGAGATTAATCTTATGTGAAATTCCAGGTAACGATACATAGTGTGTTGTGTCTTGCTGAAGGAAACATGAGCTAAGGAGTTTCTTTAAGGATGTGATATATTCATCGCTTGGCAGAGGAAGCAATGTAAGCAGAAATGATGAGAGCCTTGACACATTGGCATATATCACATGGAAAGTCGTAACTGACCGTGGAATCTATTTCAAATTAAATACTCTCTCTAAATTACATCAAATGTTCTCCATGACTTAAATGACATTTTGGCATTATATGCAGCGTATTAGCATTTTGTTATGCATTGCAAACTCAGCTCCCAAATTAAAATTGTATGTTTCAATTTTTGTTTATATTAGATGTGAACCATTAACTGTCTGAGTGTATGGTTAATTATGTTTAACGTAAATATGAATATGGACATAGTATATATCACATATTATGTGATAGTTAAGATAAAGAAATAAATACATCTGTTCCAGGCTGACATTATTAACATTTATTGCACAAATTTTATTACCAAAATTTTTTAGCATGTTTTATGCAGATAGAGAAGAGGGAGAGATGAAGGCAGCTAGCCAACCCATGTCTATTAGTACCACATTTTCTGAGATCCCTGCATGCAAGGTACACTCCCTAACCAATGCTTTTTCTCTGTATGTGTAATTATTTTATTAAATATATCAGTCCTGCAGCCCACAGCTGCTTAGTTCAAAGGAAGCTTGGTATCATGTCCTAGAGCTCGACTCACATACACACCAACATCCCTCTCCTCTCTCCTTTCTTCTCTCTCCGCCTTGCTCTCTCCTTCTCTCACAGCCCAGCATTGCCAGTTTTGCCCTGGGCTGACTGATCACAGGAAGGAGCAACATTTTTGAATTCAGGAGAGGATTGAGTCACACAGTCCCAGCATTGGGCTTTATGTGTAAGCAAGCTTTGCTGTTTTTTTTGTTTTGTTTTTTCACTATTGCAGCCCGGGATAATTCAAATGCAATTTTAATGGCCTACTCTGCAAAAACCCAAACATGGTGCCTTTATATTTGTGTCTGGATTTGTCTCCTGCCTGATAATGCTCATGCTGCATTCGTTTTGGCATTTGCTTTGTCATTTAATGCCAGGTATGTTGGTGGTGTATTTACAGAATCTATGCAACATCCTTATGGTAGAAGAAGATAGAAGACGTTTTATGCTCTTTTTGGATTTTGACTGTTAAAATGGCAACCAATACCACATGTATTTGCAAACCCCATGTTCCAGAATACATATGAGACTGACAAGGTCTATTCAGAAGTAAATTTTTCTGTTTCAGGTTGTTCAATTGATTATCAAAGCACGCCTCCTCATTGAGAATAATTCAGTAATTCTCTTAAATAACATGTGCGAACAGTAAAAAAAAAAAGAAAAAAAAAAGAGGCATAAATGCATGTAGATGTAACATGTATTATTCCAGTCCCAAAAACACGTGAAAATAGCTTGCATCACCCCTGAAAGAAGATAACATTTGAGAACACCTTTCTTAGAATAAAGTAAGGCAGTAGTAATTTCTCCCCATACATTTAAAACACCGTATTTGGTAAAGTGATACATTTAGGATGGATTAGTGTATTGATTAGTCATATTCTTGACCTCTACGCTGGCATATCACAGCCAATATAAATTAAATTGTAGGGGAAAACTTCAGCCAGGATAACCTTTAGAAACTGAAGGAAATTACAATTCCTGTATAATACAGCTATTGACATTCTCAACCAGCTGCCAAGCATGGATGGGTTGTAATACCTTAAGGAGCTCACCTATTTATATTCATAGTCGTTCCCATACAGGAGAGGGCAGTGCAGTGAACCTCACTGACTTTTGCTAGCTGAGGGATCCAGAGAGGGAAGATGTATCAAGTGAAATTTTAAACCTAGGGCTTAAACACACAGAGACCATAATCCTGACAAAATCTCCTTCCACTATCCTTCACAATCAACCGGAGGAGACAACTTTACGTTACATTTTCAGTGACACATACTACACTCAAAGACTTATTGAATAAGCAGTGTAATCAATAGGTTCTCCGGCTTCCTCCCACCTCCAAGAGCATTCAGGTTGATTGGCCGGTCCCAAATTGCCCATAGAAGTGAGTGTGTGTGTGCATGGTTGTCTGTCTTTGTGTGTGTCTGTGGCTCCGTGGTGCACTGGTGTCGTGCCCGGAGTGTCCCCCGCCTCACACCCTATGCCATCTGAGATAGTCTCCAGCTCCCCGTGACCCTCTACGGCGGAGGAAGTGTTGGAAAATGAATGAATTAATGAATGTAATCAATAGGTAGAGGTCAATTTCAAATGCTAAAAAAGTCAGTATTTCATATTGTTCTTAAGTCAATACACAACTGACTCATAACTTTTGCATATGCTTGTTTTCCATGTTGTTTTATGCAAACTATGTGTGCACTGGTGCAAATGTTTCACGCATGTCATGCAAATGAGTTTGCTTTTGGTGAAATAAACTCTCCTTGTCGTCTTCTCCCTGCCACCAACCTAGACACATGACATCCTTTCATGCAAAATGGGGTTTGATTCCACACAATGTCCCTCATGTAAGCTCTTGGAGGCAGGTCTATTCATTCATTCATCTTCAAACCCTCTTCTTCCGCCGTCGCGGCAGAGGCAGGTCATTTGTCTTAAGTGCTCCAGGATATGCCCACTCCTGGACACTGCATTTCTTCTCTTACCCCATTAAACCCACCTGCCAAGGCTGGACATCAATTGCATTCATGTATTCTCAACAGGATTCAGTGGTCATAGTCTTATGAAACATGTTCTAAACTTCTGGCTAATGGGTGAAGTTAATGGAGAACCGTTTAATCACAGTAACCAACAAATTAACCTTTAAATACCAATAGGGGCATTTAAGTGCTGGCAACACTCATTTACTATCTATTAGAACTCTTGTCTCTGCTGTCTCACAGACAATCAACCCCCCCACCCCAAATACCACTTTGCTTTTGACTGCAGCTGGGAAGCGAGGTGAGCCTGTATGTGGGACATCAGAGCTCATTAATGTGACTGCGCAATCAAATCAGGTCAGATGGATGCATTGGTGCCTGGAGGAGGGATCTGGTAGCCAGCTCAGGAATTCCTTATAATACGGTAATTACACATTCACTAGTTCTGCAGAACTCCTATGATTGTGTTTGTTCATTGGAAATTAAGTGTCGCAGACTTGTGCCTTATCAATTCAATCAAGTAGTTGGAGATAACTAATTTGGTTTAATAGCAACCTTTTTCCTGACTGAATTTAGCCATCTGAGGACATAGATATCACAAATAAATCAATTTGGAAATGCTTCTACTTGTCCTATATGTGATCTGTATGTGTGATATCCAGACTTTAGCTGTGCTCAAAGATTTTTTTTTTGGTGAATACACAATTTTGTATGATTTATGTTTGTTGGTAAAATGACATGTGTCTCTCTTTCCTTCACTCCCTTGGTGCATTCCCAGTCTGTTCATTCTGTCAGAGTAGCACAACTCTCAAAAGGGTCTTAAAGTCTGATGCATCATCAGTCTACAAGAGACCCAGCCCTTTTGATAGAGCTTAAGTTTCAGTCACCTAGGTCTTGTCCTTCGTGGCTTCTGTCTCAGGGGAAAAGTCCAGACAAATTGGCATCTGTGGAGTTACAGGAAGTCATAAAGTAACAAGATCTCTTCGAAGAAATAAGACCTGGTGGTTTAGTTATTATGATAGAAATGTAACTTTTACTGCAGTACACACTACATGTGTACAAATCCACACACACACTGAACTGAATCAAACTGAAAATAAGTATTGAGTAATTTGTGAATTTTTAAAGAAAATCAGACTTTCACTTGTTTCTTCTGTGGTTTGTATGAGTTTGTAAAATGCACTCAAAATTTGAGTACAGTGAGGTGTTGAGTTGATTATAATTTATCATTAAGTTGTTATTTAGTCTGTTTTTTCTTGTGAGTACTGTCAACATATCAATATTTGTTTATATCTTGGTGATTTTATTACTGGTATACTGGTACACATACATCCTCTCTGATGTAAGGTGGCACATTATAAATGCTATGCAGTATATGATTAGAATTTGCTTAAATATAACAAAACCGTTGGCTAAGATGTTTGGCTCTCTTCTTCCTCCAGCTTAACTCACATCTGATATCTGATCCAGCTCGAAACCAGTAGCTGTTGCATTGTGTTGAAATGTGCATCAGTGTGGTATGCTGAATGATTTTAGATGTTCCTCACCCAGCGACCCGGCAAGCTATTTGAACTCAGCCCTGCCACACCCTCAATGCCAGATCGTCGCTGCTGTTCAGTTGTTTGTATGACTCTAGGTACATATTATAAAATCTTTAAACCTTTAGATAATCCTGTCAAGTTCCTCAACCTTCTGCTCTGAATTCTTCCTTGGCCCTTTTCTGTCAGCCTGCACCTGGAGGACTCTGGTTACTCACAGTAAAACACCTCTCATGAAATAGTTTTTCACGTTTTGTTTGTCCGCTTTTGGGTTGTAATTCCGCCCCCACTGTAACGGAACAATCTGGTCACGATGAACCCAGCAGACCAGGATTCTGGTGCCCTCTCAGGACAGGGCACACTCCTGGGACCAACACAGTGAGGTACTGCCAGCCCTCGTTGCTCAGGTGACTGAGATAGCTTGCACCTTGGCAGGCCTCCAATTGAGACCCACAACGCATAGCCCCCTACCAGTAAACCACCTTCTAGCCCTTGAACCACATGTGCCACCTACTGAACCCTGTGATGGTAACCTGGGTATGTGTAGAGACTTTCTTATGCAGCGTGCTCTTGTTTTCTTATTTCCACTCCCGCAGGGCTGCACGGGCGACCAGTGGGGAGGGGTGATGTTACAACAGAGAAATAAACCCTATGGCACCTCATCTGCTGTCTCTTGTTTTTCGGCTTTTGGATTCTAATTCTGCCCCACTGTAATGGTATCAATAGGTCTAAGACAACAAAAGTGAGCCAAAACTGAGGTTTAAAATAAAATCTGTAAAGTTATCAGTTGTAACTATATGGTTGCATTACACTGAGACTGCATCTTGCTGCTGATTTTAAGATAAGCTAATAATCCTTTATTGTCCCACAGTGGGGAAATTTGTGAAATTTGTGTTTACAGGATTACATTTAACTACACCATCAAATCTGCTGCAGTGTGTAAAGGATTGTTTGTATAGACAGTGTTAGACTGCAAACCATCTTTCAATTTATACAATTACTCCTGGGAATGATCTTATTGGTTGCTGAGCCTACAGCCATTCAATGCTGGGTAGCTTTTTTTGTACTCTTTTCTCAAAAATTTGTATTTAATCACTATCAAATATGTTCGTATTAATGTTCATTTGTTGAGACCAGAGGTATAGCCTGTGGTGATCAAATACGTACCAGCTCCACTCTTTTTCCTCTCAGCATGAGAGCTGGGCTGTGCCTCTGGCTTGGAAATGGCTGAGAAATACTTTGGTTAGAACAGATGTCTATTACAGATTCTATAGTCTCATAGCTACAGTTACACTGAAAAATTTGTCACTGTCAGCTTTTCACAAGTATACTCACCAAGAAGGCCTCACATGTTATTAAATCTAGTGATGCAGTTGCCAATTTAAGAACACTGCTGTAAGCAGCTAAGTTTCCAGCACTGAAACATTTCTGTGTTCAGACTGTAGGCAATCACTGAGCTGTGCTACAGTCAGTGGGTGATTTGTGTTCACTGATTGATTGTTGTAGAGTCAATGGTGTTGCAGCAGTAGGTAGGACACAGCAAGTGCCGCATCTACAGCATGTTGCATCCAAATGGCGGATGAAATAAATTTTCAGATGGCCCAATTTTCTTTACACTTATACTGTAATGTCATGATTTGCCAACATCAAATATATCTTTAATCACCCCGGGTCATCCAAATGAAGCACTTCATGATACAAGCCATTCATTGCCTATTATAAATGTTGAAATGCTCTAATTTACTTGAATTGGGCTAAAGCATTTCCACAAAGCAGAGCATTATGAGCTTTGTAAATTATCGTAAACTTTGTTTGTTTACTACACACATTTAGGGAACCAATTTAAATGATCAATTGAGGAGTACATTAATTTCTTTACATTAAAACTACTTATTTTAATGACAAAGAAGCAATCTAAATTGAGACACTCGTTAACGTGGGCATAGTAGTTGTTTGCTGATGTTCGCTTGGATTCACTTGAATCAATAAATAAAACACAACCACTGCTGTTTGATTATTATGTGTTTGCAATTCTCACATGATGAGAAGAAGCAGTTAAGCTGATTTGTGATTTAGTCAAAAGCTTATTGAGAATAGATGAAATCCAGTGTGTTATAAAGTTATTTTTCATTTGTTACATGCCACACTGAACGGTGAGCTGTGGGAGCTGGCATGGCTTGGCAGATTTGATGGCCTCCACAACAGTGAAGTAAAATCATTCTGGAAATGTTTTGCCCGGTGGTGTTTTGAAAGGGCCATTTGAAGAACATAAAGAGCCAGAGGGAACATTTCTTGGAAGGAGAGTTTCTTTTGTGTTGTGTCAATTTCTTACGGCATGCTGTTGTTATCCTTCTCCAGGGTTGCATAAAGCCCTTAAATACCTTCCTATAGGAGCAAACCGCAAGGGTTTTGATCAGAGTTCTAAGTCAACTTCTGGAGGATTTTAGACTTCGGTTTTTTATTTTTTATTTTGCAAAGTTTGTTAGCAGTACATTCACAATCTTACAATGATACACAGAAATGTGATTACAAAAAACGGAGCAGCGTCTGATTTTTCTGATGTGAACAATTTATGATCAGCAATCCACTAGAAACCTAACTGCATTTTTGCTTATGAGGACACAGAATCAAAAATACATGTGTCATCTTCATTTCACAAATAATTGAGCTTCCTGGCATAAAAAGGGGGACTAGATTTGCTTTTTAATCATCTTTGAGAGTCAGGCCTCCCTAGCACATCTGTCTGATACTAATTAGTGTAGGTGTCTACGGACTGGATAGTTGCATCGTTCTATATATAATATGTCATCAGGAAGTGACATTCATTGACAGGGAGATGACATTTATATGTTAAGTCTATGAATCACTTATGCTAACGAGACAGTAGGTGCCAAAATCTGAGTGGACAACTTTACACTTCTAAAAAGAAAAAAAATTCAGATGCATCAGAATTACTCAAACAACTGAATACTGTATGTATAGATTTTTTTGCTGAATGAGGAAATATATTTTGTTTCGGTAGCACATTAAATGAACACTGCCATTAATTGATGGGATCAACCATTAGATGAAGTGAGAAATGTAATATTGACAAAGCACAATTACCCATGATTCTAAACAGCAGATTCTGGTTTATTAGCTATTTTAGGAGAAAAGGCTAGACTGAGGTTGGTATCTATCAGCAGTGGCAAATGCAAATACAGATTCACAAAAGAAAGTAAAGGCATACTGTGAAGCATGACACATGACAAAATGCAACATTTATGATATCACATATGGTGAAATCAAATGCTCAATGCTCAAAAGCTGTGCAAAAATAATAGTAATATAGTCAATATAAATATTATAATGTATTTATTGATGGACTGATGATGCAAAGATGTGCATGATATTAAAGAAATGACATTCTGAATTCAAGAGAAAGTCAATCTTCTTGTATATTGTGTAAATTCTAAATATTCACACACATTTTCAATATGTGGCAATACCAAAATAAACACACACATTTTTTTTCACCAATTAATCATGTATCTGAGGATGGTAAGTTTCTAATGAATAACCTTAGTCTAGATGTTTTTTTTAAATTTACTATTTTTTATATATACTTTAATAATCCCCGAAGAGAAATTAGTGGCACACTCTAGTTAATCAAATCAATCACATGCATATGTTAGTGTGTACAGGCCCTGAACAAACAAACACACACAGGGGGTCTTCTACGCATGCAGAGGTAGAGTGGTGGGCAGCTCCTTTGTGGTGTGCCCCACATATGCAACTTGTAAGGAGGACGGTGCCTTGCTCAAGGGTGCCTCGGCAGTGCTCCGAAGGTGAGCTGACACCTCCCACTGTCAGCTCACCTCCGGGTGTTTTTTTGGGGCGGGAGCGGGAATCGAACCACCAACCTCAGAACATTGGACGACCCGCTCTACCCCCTGTTTTACCACTGAGCCACTGCCACCCCCCCAGCTTCAACTACTCTTTCCCATAACTTCATTGTATGGCTCATCAGCTTTATTCCTCTGTGGTTGCCACAACTCTGCACCCCTTTGTTCATAAAAATGGGCACCAGTACACTTATCCATTCCTCAGACATCTTCTCACTATCTAAGATCCTGTTGAACAACCCAGTCAGAAACTCTTTTGCCACCTCTCCTAGACACTTCCATACCTCCACAGGTATATCATCAGGACAGAGTGCCTTTCCACTCTTCATCCTCTTCAATGGTCTCCTCACTTCATCCTGACTAATCTCTGTTCTAATTTTCCTCATTCATCAACTCTTCAACTCTTTCCATCTTCCCATCAGACTACTGGCACCTGTCAATATACTTCCATCCCTATCCTTAATCACTCTAACCTGCTGCACGTCCTTCCCATCGCTGTCTCTCTGTCTTGCCAACCTGTATAGATCAGTCTCTTCTCCTTACTGTCCAGCCTAGCATACAAGTCATCATAAGCCCCCTGTATGGCCTTTGCTACCTCTACATTCACCTTATGCTGCATCTGCCTATATTCCTGTCCACTCTCCTCAGTCCTCTCAGTATCCCCCTTTTTCTTAGGTAACCTCTTTCTCTGTATACACTCCTATACCTCCTCATTCTGCTACCCAGTCTTCTTATCTACTTTCCTTCCAGATGACACACCGAGTACTCACCTACCTGTCTCCCTGATCACATTAGCTGTAGTTGTCCAGTCATCTGGAAGCACCTCCTGACCATCCAGTGCCTTTCTTCCTAAAAGTCATGCAACACTCTTGCTTTTTCAGCTTCCACCATTTCATCCTCTGCTCTGCCTTTGCCCTCTTCATCTTCCTCACCACCAGAGTCCTACATCCTACACACCAACGTCCTATGCTGTTTGGCTAAACTCTCGCATACCACTACTTTGCAGTCGCTGATCTCCTTCAGATTACACGGTCTACACAAGATGCTCCAACCTCCACTCTTATAGATCACCCTATGTTCCTGCCTCTTCTGGAAGAAAGTATTCACTATAGCCATTTCCTCTGTTTCCTGTACCAACATGTCCATTAAAGTCTGCACCAATGACAACTCTCTCACTTCTAGGTATGTTCTGCATCACTTCATCAAAGTCAAACCAGAATTTATCCTTCTCCTCCAACTCACATCCTATCTGTGGAGCATACCAACTAACAACATTGAACATCACACCTTCAACTTCTAGCTTCAGACTCATTTACCATCCTTCAAGATATCTCCTACTCCATTTCTCTTCCTATCTACACCATGATAGAACAACTTGAACCCTGTTCCTAAACCTCTAGCCTTGCTACCTCTCCTAGACACATAGTAGGTCTACCTTCCTCCTCTGCATCATGTCAACCAACTCTACCTTTTCCTGTCATAGTTCCAAAACGTTCAACGTCCCTACTCTCAGTCCTATACTTTTGGCGTTCCTCTTCTCTCTTCCTACAATCAGACTTTCCTCCTCTCCTTCATCCAACAGTAGTCCAATTTCCACCAGCACCCTGTAGGTGAAGAGCACCGATGGTGGTCATTGCTAACTCGGGCCTTGACCGATCCGGTATGGAAGTCATAGATTTGATTTTCATGTTTGATTTGGCAAAAGTTTTACATCGGATGCCCTTCCTGACACAACCCTCTGTATTTATCCGTGCTTGGGACATGTACAATAAGACACTGGCTTGTGCCTTCTTGTGGCTACATTTTTTAATGAATAACAAAAAGCAATATTATTAGAGGTGACTGTAACCAGTATTCTGGGTAGGGATAATTTATCATGATCAATTAAATCTTGCAGTGATCTTTTCACAAGAAAATATTGGCTTTGCCTTGAGAGGTCAAAGGCACATGGATAATACTTCTACATTTACATATTTGTAACAAGCACATTGCTATTCCTAGTTAGGGGGAAGTTCCTAAACACCAAGAGGTGAGGTGCACAAGCCAAATATAAAGCTTTACTTTTATGAATTGTAGCAAGCAGAGATGGTGCGCAATAAAATGGTACTCAGAATATCCAAACTACCAACAGTGCCAGTCAAAAATTAACTGTCAGCAGTGGAAAACCCACGCTTTTTTCTGAGGCATGCTCTCAAATGGTTCATCCAATCAGGATGGGCCCACTGACCCCTTTTAAAATGAACTATACGTCTAAATACACAGCAATGCATGGTAAATGGATGGTTTAATTATCTGATGAGGCTACTTATCACTTAAATCCCTGCATCTTAGTCCTTATGGTAGTAGCGTTAATTGCAGTGATTATTATTGTTCTTTGTTATAATTGATTAAATTTACAGTAATGTGAATTCCTGTTGAGAAACAAGAATGTTTGACGACATTAAACATGCATTAAGTTATTTATGAATATTATGTTGGTCAAATGATGACCCCACAGATAGCACACTGATGTGCAATTCAGTGCACTGGTAATCCATTCTGATGTCAGAAAATCTATGTGGTGGTCAGTGCAGAAAAACCAAGACATAGAGGCTTATTGCAGCTCGGTGAACAGAAAGAAAACCTTCATTTTTATCAGCAGTACAGAGCAGAGAAAACATAACAGATATATACATGCATTACTATTCGAATTTCTTTTGTTGATTTTCTGACAATTATAATGTGCAATGCTGTCAATTGGCTTAATATAAAAAAGTGAAATGGATAAAACTAGGGTGAGCAAATTAAACAACAGAAATCGCAAAACGTAAGTCATACCATTAGAGATATTTAACCTCACTGCAGGTGTTGCACAGGGGGTACAGGTTGTCTGTTGGAAATATTTGAGAGACTACATTAGCTTGTCTATTTTTAGCAGTTTCAACTCCAACAATTTCAACATTTACTCCCAAAGTAATTGAATCTGGTGACATTATTTTACTCATTCTGAAATCTCTAATCTCACACACCAGCTGGCCCTGCCTGTATCTGTTCCTCTCTTGTCATCTCATCAGCACAGCAAGAGGGCAATGTCCATATCATTGCTTGTCTTTCGTGCATCTTTGCATCTTTGACACATGTTTTGAAAGGGATGCACGATCGTCAGTGTGCTTTAAATGCATTTCCATTCAGAAAAAATATTCAAAATTTTTCCATTCCCCCACTTAAATTTTGTAACCAAAAATCGGTATGTTTTGATCTTGCGTGAGTCTCTGCCTTATTAAAATCCAACAAACGATATCACGTCTGCTCATTTTACACGTTGCAGTGAGAGCGAGGAGTTAGTTAGACCCCCCCAGAATAAGCATAAGCTGGGTCCTGTTTGGTTTCTCTGTCTGTTAAAGCACTTTGAAATGTCTGCTGATGTGTTTAAGCGCTATACAAAATAAAAGTTGTTCGAGTGAAGATCACCATGACTCTAAAAAAGATCCAAAAGTTAGAGAAAAAGCAACAATAAATACTTTCTTGAATAAAAGACAATTACAAGTCAATGGAGAAAAAGAGACGGATATCACTGACAGATATTACTTAAATGCTCTGTCAGCTTGGTGCAGTGTCCGCAGGAGAATACAGTATATGAATTAAAGGCAAAACGTATTTAGTGAAAAGCAAAACTGAAAAAAACGAGAATTACGTCTTTCTTTATTTTTAAAACTGTTTTATCAATAACTACCAGTCTTTAACATTTTGATAAAACTAATATATAATTTTACTTTTTTTTACTTCAACAGTTATGACGTTATATATAAAATCATTTCAATTAAGTTTTTTTTACTTCTTATATTGTATTAGTGTGCCCTCGTTATTTGCGGTTAATGTGTTCCCGGAAACACAGGTAATTAAGGAATCCGCGATTGAGATCACAATCCATCCATCCATCATCTACCACTTATCTGGGCCGGGTCGCGGGGGCAGTCTCAGGAAGGATGCCCATACTTTCCGCAGATACCTCCTCCAGCTCCTCCTGGGGGAGCCCGAGGCGTTCCCAGGCCAGCCGAGAGACAAAGTTCCTCCAGCGTGTCCTAGGTCTTCCTCGAGGTCTCCTCCCAATAGGACATGGCCGGAACACCTCCCCAGGGAGGCGTCAAGGAGGCATCCGAAACAGATGCCCGGGCCATCTCAGCTGGCTCTGCTCGAGGCGGAGGAGCAGTGGCTCTACTACGAGCTCCTCTCTGGTGACTGAGTTCTTCACTCTATCTCTAAGGGTGAGCCCAGCCACTCTACGGAGGACACTCATTTCAGCCGCTTGTATCCGGGATCTTGTCCTTTCGGTCATGACCCAAAGCTCATGACCATAGGTGAGAGTAAGAATGTAGATTGACTGGTAAATCGAGAGCTTCATCTTGTGAAGTTGCACCAATCCATCTGTCAATCTCACGTTCCATCCTTCCTTCACTTGTGAACAAGACACCACGATACTTTAAGTCCTCCACTTGGGGCAAGGACTCTCCACCGACCTGAAGAGGGCACATCACCCTTTTCCGGTCAAGAACCATGGCCTTGGATTTAGAGGTGCTGATCCTTATCCCACTCATGTCACACTCAGCTGCAAACCATCCCAGTGCGCGCTGAAGGTCCAGGTTTGATGAGGCCAGCAGGACAACATCATCTGCAAAAAGAGATGAAATCCTTTGGTCCCCAAACTGAACTCCCTCCAGATCCTGGCTGCGCCTAGAAATTCTGTCCATAAAGATTATGAACAGAACCGATGATAGAGGGCAGCCCTGCCTGAGTCCAACATGCACCTGGAACAGATCTGACTCCTCGGTGGTGCTTTGCCACCGAGGAGTTTGGCAACCACCTCGGTGACTTCAGCTTGGGTGATAGACAAGTCCACCTCTGATACCTAAGCCTCTGCTTCCTCTGTGTAAAATATGGCAGCGGGATTGAGGAGGTCCTCAAAGTATTCTTTCAATCGCCTGACAATATCCTCAGTCAAGGTCAGCAGCTCTCCGTCTCCACTGTAAACAGTGTTGGCTGTGCACTACTTTGCCCTCCTGCGCGCCGAATGGTTTGCCAGAATTTCTTCGAAGCCAACCGATAGTCTTCCTCCATGGCCTCCTTGAACTCTTCCCAGACCTGAGTTTTTGCCTCCGCGACTACTCAAGCTGCAGTATGCCTAACCTGCCTTTACCTGTCAGCTCCCTCCAGAGTCCAACAATTCAACAATATTTGACGGGACTTCTTCTTCACCTTGACTGCATCCCTTACTTCCAGTGTCCACCACCGGGTTCAGGGGTTACTGCCGTGACAGGCACCAGAGACTTTACGACCACAGCTCCGAGCAGACGCTTCGACAGTGGAGGCAGAAACATGGTCCATTCTGACTCAATGTCCCCAGCCTCCTGCGGGATCTGAGAGAAGCTCTCCCGGAGGTGGGAGTTGAATAATTCACTGACAGAGGGTTCTACCAGACATTCCCAACAGACTCTCAAAACACGTTTGGGCCTGCCGAGTCTGTCCGGTCCCCTGCTCTGCCAGTGGATCCAGCTCACCACTAGGTGGTAATCAGTTGACAGCTCTGCCCCTCTCTTCACCAGAGTGTCCAGCACACGTGGTCAGAGGTCTAATGATACGATAACAAAGTCAATCATCGACCTCTGGCCTAGGGTTTCCTGGTGCCATGTGCACTTATGGACATCCCTGTGGTTGAACAAGGTTTTCGTTATGGACAAACTGACTAGCACAGAAGTCCAATAACAGAACACCACACGTGTTCTGATTGGGGAGGCCGTTCATCCCAATTGCCCCTTTCCAGGTCTCACTGTCATTGCCCACGTGAGTTTTAAAGTCCCCAAGGAGGACAATGGAGTTCCCAGTTGGAGCACTATTCAGTACTCCTCCCAGAGACTCCAAGAAGGCCAGGTATTCCGCAGTGCCTTTTGGCCTACGGGCGGGTGGTGAGTTCACTGGAGGTTGGACCCACGCCGTCATTTGGGGCTGAGCCCGGCTGGGCCCCGTGGGCAGAGCCCAGGCCACCAGGTGCTCGCATATGAGCCCCAATCCTGGGCCTGGCTCCAGGGTGGGGCCCCGGTTGTGCAATACCGGGCAACGTCACGGTCCTTGATTGTTTAGCCGTCATAGGGGTTTTTGTACTGCTCTTCGTCTGGCCCCACACCCAGGACCTGTATGCCAAGGCAGACACTAGAAGGAGCATAAAGCCCCTGACAACATAGCTCCCGGGCACTCAAACTCCCCCACCACTATAGGGTGGCAGCTCTTGGAGGAGGTAATTTACACGTTTATGAACCCTCCCCATACTGATATTAAACCACCTTCTATCTGTATTACCTTATCCCACACTATAATAAACTGTTTAAAGCACTTTTGTGTCTAACGAAAGTCCGAGACTGACGAAACGGCACGCACTTCCGGATGCCTTCGGCCAATAGAATACGCGTACAGTATCACGTGACTGCATACTAAAAATCTGTGATGAGGTGGAGTCGCGAGTGTTAATGCAGGAATGCGCGAGACTGCACTGTATTGGCAAAACTCAATCCTTGCGTGGGATTCTATTGTAAATTTCTGCTATTACTTTTAGGTTGCATAAACATCATGTTGTGATGCACAACATTTTCTTGAAGCGTATCCCAGGAATGCACTACTTTCTTGAGGTAAAATGAACTCTGCATGCCTAACCCTGTTATGGATACATACTGTCTATTCACCTCCCTGCAGTTTATTTATTGACAAAAATAAGGTAAATTAATAATTTTTACAAAAATTAAAAAAACAAAAATACTTTGGTTAAATTCGTGTTTGACTTGGCTAACAATTGCATTGTAATTAACAATGTACTAATTTAGCTATGACACAGTGAAAATTTGTCATTGTGAAAGTAGTAAACATTTTTTTTTACATTTTTAAATGGTTTGAAATAGGATTCCAGTGGAACCCTGCAACTGCATTTTAATACAGAATAGGTTAGTGGCAACCAACCATCAAACTCCTTTTTTGTGGAGGGATGGAGAAAATGACCATTGACAACAATAACCAAGAAGATGGTCTAGCCCACCAGTCATTAAATGCTATTGAGCCATAACATCTGCTATGAACAAGCTTCCAGTGAAAATTGCCACAGCAATTGATCCATCAACCCACAGTTTGCTGTATAATGAGCATCAGTAACATCTAGTGCAATTGAGAATGAAATGTGTAAGAATATGATTGTGTCCCGTAGCGCCTGCCATGTCATTACTATCCCTCTCTACTGTTTGTCAACTTTTAGATTGTCCTTTTCTCTGCTGTACACACCAAAACAAAGACTCTCTTTTGAGCAGTTCTTGGTAGCATTATATTTGTGCAGGTTGATACATCGAATATTATTGATAATTTCAAATATCAATATCAACTGCAATGTGATAAAATAGCATATTGTGATATCTGTCGTGAATTCAACGCAAAGCAAAAAACACAAGACAAAATTAGATGTTTGTTATACTATACATGACTTCCTTTTCAGCTGTTTCCAAGCATTTTCTGTTTGAGATTCTGGTTTCAGGCAATATTAACCAACTTTGACTTGACTCACAACTGCTAAGTAGTTTGCCCAGTCAGGACCACTTTGCTGTCAAGACAAGGCTACGAGAAGATTACTAGTAAAGTAGCAGTGCATTTATATAATTTTTTTATTTCTATTCTGAAGCAGCAAACTCACACATCATGTCAATAACTGTGATAATCCAACTTTAGGCTATCGAAACTCAACACAAACACAAACTCAAACACAACAAGCCTAATAGTAAGGTCGGTAATAGTAAAGAAAATAATGAAAGTTTTTTTCCCTAACTATAATTGTCAGTTTTTATCAAAATATATAAAATATGCATCTCGCTTTGACTATCCTGACTGATATTTTATTCTGCTGCGGTTTTGAATAGATTTTGGAGTGAAAGAATAAATAAAACATTATCATCATTATTCTTATAAAGAATGTCATGATAATGGTTTGTTTTCATTTGATGGTTTTCTGTTTCTCTGTCTGTTTGGCACTTGCTGATGCCACATTTCTTCCTCATGTATGCCATATTGACATTTAGTTGTTTTTCTGTGTCATTTTGTTCCTCAGCTTTGAGTTTGAGCACTATACTGAAGCAAAATAGACTCCATGGCAGTGTAAAACCAACCAGATGTGTCTCTCACAGAAGAAAGCTACTGCGGGGTCAGTGGCTGCAGTCTTTGTAATACAGCTAACAGTTGTGTTTGCTAGTTTGTTCTGCTTGTTCAACGGGTATCCCAAGTTAACTGTACTGCCTCACTTTTAGTGGACTTACGGATAATGAGCATTTTTTTCATTGATACTGTTACACTATATGCTCTGCTCTGAAGGTGAAGACGTAGAGCACCTTGCTCTGTACAAAGTGAGAGGAGGCCCCCCACTATTTTTATGAGGCCTTCAAACATATTTTGTAAACTGAGGATGATGGGAAGCCTGGAGCAGAAACTTTTTTCATGAGTGATTCAGTTTACTCTTGATCCAGGGGACGAGTGGTATGTCAAATAAAAATATGAAGGTCACTTTTTAGCAATAACAAATGGCCCAGATGGTATAATATCCTCTGATTATTCTTTGTGAGGTAGTTAAATTATTTGATCTGCAATCTTGCAAGCAATAAATAAATAAAAACTTTTAAAGTCATAATTGGAAAATTATCGAATGTAATCTGCCAGACCAATAATGACTTAGAAATAATTTGTCTCTGATAAATTAATCTGTAAACATGTTGATACTTGATTAGCCTAATGCAGAACATTGCCTATCAACTCTCAAAATTCACACAAATGCACTGATTTAAAAAAAAGTGAGTTGTCATCTGTTGGTGTCAAATGCAGCAACTATACATAGTTAAAACTACTAATTATAAAAATGTTCAGGGTTCAAACATACTATCAGTAAGTTGATACCGTCAGGTATTTGTCCATTTCTGTACACCTGGCCCTCATCAAAAGAACTCATTTAAACGCCAACGTCTCTGTTAGTAAATGCATAGCACCAGCAACCATGGACATGCAGAAGGTAAAGTTAAACAGTATCAGAGCTTGATATACTAGAATGGCTCGTGGAAAACTGCCTATATTGCTAAAGTAAGCCAGAACCCAGACATCATACCTTCTCAGCCTGTTCAGTGTGTGTTTCTGTGTATAAGATAGCAGAGGACAATGGAAGACAGAATTGACAAACAATGATGTATTTGTGCAGAAGATGTCAGTGGTTTTCTGAGGGTAGTACTTGTCAATTTGTGCTTGAATAACATAGGTTATCAAAGTCATGAGAAAGAGAGACACAGTGAGAGAAAAAGATTAGGGCAGCAGGTAAGGCTCCAAGGGAGAGTGTGTGATTAGGATATTAAGCATGCACCACAGCACCTCCAAGCTGTCTCAGCAAAGGCGGGATGTCCAGATGAATAGCTTTAATATCCCTGTATTGCGATAGCAGTGCAACAGTTGTTCCCCATTGATAGTTTAGTAGTATGGCCGATGAAGACACAGACCTTTGGGAAACAGTAATATCACCCCCTGTCCTCTCTACCCTGAAGCCTGTGACCCATTGAGACCCACGGGACAATGAGCCAGTAGCACCAGTGATAAAACCCAGAATATGTTAGGGGATCAAGGAGTGGCTAATGCACTGTTTTCTCTTTTCATATCCTGGTTGGGGCAATCTGACCTCATGCCTCTTGTTTCAACATGGTGAAAGCAGCAGCAGTAAGATGCCGACCCCCAGTGCCTTGTCTGCAACACCAGCTCCCTACCCCCACTCCCCAATACCTCACAACTTCCCGGTCACCCTTGGGTACATTGTTAAAAACACTATTTTTGTCTTCTCATGTTTATTATACAAATTATATGAGAAAAAAAAAATGTTTGATTGCTTTCACATTTTAAAAAGCAGAGCATGCGGTCTTTTTTGTTTTACTCTTGTCTCTTGTCAACATATCTAATTCAGCAGAGGATATGCTGACACTGTCTTATCAGTTCACTGATACGCTTTATGAAAACAAGCTATTACTCTTCAAAGTGCCATGATGAGACCCATCAGGATGCTTCCTTTGAGCACAAACAATCCAACATGTGTAAAGGAAATGGAATGCATTGATACCACACACCACTGTTTGTTCTTAAACACTTTTCTTCATGCCTTTGAATGCAGACAATCATCTGAATAAGAGACGTTGGCACTTTGATTTTAAAAATAAACTTGCTTTTTGTAGCACAATTTACATCACTGTGAGGTAAATGCCATGATGCTCAGACGTCAAATGATTAATGGACAAGCCAGTGAATAAAGACTCAGTACTTTAAAAATAGACATATTTGAAGGAAGCAAAATAGAATGACGTTTTTGGAAGTAGTTTTGTTTTTAATATTTAAATTGTGTCCTATTTATCCTAATCAGATTGAGACCTTTGGAATTTGTGATGTAGTTTCAATAAGTAAAAGAATTCACTTTCAATAGCATAGAATGATATGTTTCCAGATCTATTGCAAGGATTGCAATCTTTTTTTCAAGATCTCCTGAAATTGACACATGGAAAAGCAGAAAGCAATCTCAGTCTTCAACTTTCTATATACCCTTCATCTCTTTTCACATTTTTCCTTCACAAAGGACAGTTTTCAGTGGTTCAGAGATAGCCCAAATGATGACCATCTTGGGAAATGATGTATTTGTTAAACCTTGGTGCCCTTGAAATTTAATTCAAAAGAACATGTGAGGTATAGGAAAAAACTGAAGAAGAGTAGTAATGACTTTTCTGTCTTACTTGGTTTACTTTTTGCCACTTTCACTTTGTGATACCAGTCAACTGCTGTAGAAAATACACCCCATGCTGAAAACAAACTATACAATTACATTAAATAAGTGATTGTAATGGTGAAGGTTTACTAAATAAACACCTGTATCAGATTGTAACAAGCAAATATTATCAATGCACCCCCTTTTTTCACATAGAAAATGCTAATCTTTACCTCTGAAAGTCAGTTCAATGTTGTGCTATGTCATGTTATGTGGAGATGCTTTTTTTTTTTCCAGAAATCATTTTCCCCATCTTCTTCCTACTTGCTGTACATCCTAATTAAAAACTGAAGTCAAGTTTATACTCTTACACGTTGCAACAACAACCATTGCAATAGTCACAGGAACCACTATTACCAACCTTAAGGAGGGGTTTCAACTGGAGGGACTCCTGTAATAGTGTGGAAATGATTCAAAATATAATTTCTATAAAACATAGACGTAAGAAGTGCACCAATTCAAACAGACAAGTTCTCAGTGTCTGGATTGTCTCTCCACCTCCATGTACAGCTCAGAAGATTGCTAAACTAGATATTTACCTTTGGATGATGGGAATGTTGCATTCTGCTGTGCCAAACGTGAAGACTGAGAAAACTTATTTTCTTTTTTTTTTCTCTCCTATACACACACATATTTGGAATTTTGGCACTCCACAATGTGGTAGAAAAGGCTCAGCGTCAGGAATGATCAGGTTACAAGTACTGTTTTATGTCAAGGATAATGAAGATGTGAACTTCCATGACCCTCTTGTCAAATGTGGATCGTGAAAGGAGCAGTTACATCTGTACTGTGCATTAAGCCTCTCTAAGCAATTCACACATGAACCTTTTTAAAAGCCAACTAAACATTTGTGGATGTATCAGCTTTTGGAACACTGATATAAACCCCTCAGGCAGGAAATAGAGCATTTTACATTGTAGACACAATTTTTGACATCATTGGCACACAGGACTTTTGGCAGAGTAATTGATTACATTTTAAAAGAAGGGAAAAACTAATCATACTGTTCATGACACCACAGTACTGTATGTGGCAACAGTTCACCTTTGTACAACAAAAGCATGGTGCATGGAGGGCTTGCCATAAGCAGACATTCAACAACATGGTAGTGTAAAACCAGAGCTGAGGCCTTGAGGTTGCGACTTGCACTGAACTCGTACTTATTGTAGGTTGCTCATATCAACTTCACTCACCCTTGAAACACATTTTTGGCTTAGCCTTGTGGACAATGCTTAATTTGTTTTGGTACATTAACATCGCAGAAATTCCAGACAATCACAAGCTGAATTTCATTCCTTCCCTTATTAACATTACACACCTGGAGCTACCAACGTCATGAGGAGTACACATGCCATAATGTTTGGCTTTAACTACTTCACACAAGGCCAAAACCAATAAACACTAAAAGAAAACACCAGGGTCACACTCAAGGATCCTGGATCAACTACAATTAACCAAGTTAAAGTTTAAGCAGCTGAATACTAATGTTGGTGTTTATGGTTGGTAAGTGAAGATTTTTGGCTTACGGTTAGGGTTCATATCAGCTAACTTAGCATGATTCATTTGTGAATATTTTTTTAAAAAGTGTTTGTGTTCCCATTGTGCTGTTCATGTTTTCTTTCTTGGTGTTCTCTTTTGTCTCCCTTATTTTTATCTGCAGGATCTCCTGTTTTACTACGACTCACTTTCTTCTGAGTGTTTTGTCAGAGTGATTGATATCGGGCAATTCAGTTGTATGCTATTCCTCTTACGTGTCCCTTCACGAAGAGTGTCTTTTTCCTTTCTCTGCTTTCTGCTACACTGTTAGTGTTTAACCAATACCTCAATTTGTAACAGTAGTTGGGTTTCCATACTTTAGTAAATATTCATTTTCACCAAGTTGCCCAGCTTGTATTCATCTAAGTGTCTGTGATGCTCAATAACACAAAAGACAGTGGACATTATTTTCTGCAGCAATCATATACAAAACTTTCAAATGTGGATGCTGTATGTATAAGGCAGTGATAGTAGCACAAAACATATGTGAAACTCTGATGACAGTGATTGTGAAAATGGGGTTTCACAAAATAAATCTATTTTTAATTGCATTATTATTACCATTATTTGAGTGGATGAAGATACACATGAAAACATTTTCAGTAGGGAAGAGCAAGTACACAACTGTCTTTATCTGTATATGTTCAACCATCTAAGTTATCTGGGTCTGTATCTGTACTTGCAATGGGCGGGGCTTAAACTGGGAATGGGTGTGGTTTTACTGGAAATGGGTGGTGCTTAAATCGCTACATTATTTAAAGTCTGAAATTGATATGGATTGACCAGAAGTTGCTATATTGTTTATTTTTAAACTATTTACAGAACAGTCTCAAAATTGAGATTCAAATCAATGTTTTTGATCACAAAAGTAGGAGAATGATTTGCAGAAAGTTTTTTTATGAACTCAGAGCTTGAAGTGCATTAATGAATACAACACATGCAATAGGAAATTATGAACTACAAAGTATGCATGAAAAAAAACTTTCATACTTAAAACAACTTTTTATTTTTTATTTTTTTTATGATCAGACTGTGATCAAAATACATTATCCGTACCCAATACTAGTCTGAAATGAGTACCCAGCTCAACCCTAATTTTCAGTGATGGGAGGATCCATACAAAAGCCCAAATTCACAAGCCATGAAATTCTGAAATTGTCTTACATAGGTAGGCAGAACGATTTGCTGATTTTATGTTGGAAATCAGTACACGATTTCTAGTTTGCTGTGCGTGAACAGCAGATTGCACTACTAAGAGGCTGTCCTTAGCAACAACTTACCTTTGTCAGTTTTGGTTCTCAGCTCTTGCTAGCACAAAAGATAAATACAGGAACGGACTTTGTGTCAACAACAATTTAAAACTGAATCTGTCTCCAATTACAATCTCACATTGCAGCATTTTTTAGACTAATCAAGTGCATCTCAGTGATTAATCTGATGTGATTTTCAGCATTTTGTGCTGAAATTGCCCAGTGTTCACTTTCAAATACTTGAGGCTGGACTTGGTTCTTTTTCTCTTTCAAAAACGATTTGTGAATATCTTTGAGTGATAGTCACATCATTTCCTTTGTGAAAACCCAAGCTGGTGCAAAAACAGTCATCAGTGACCGCTTCTTTCACTCTAAAGTATTTTTCAGCAGCACACCCAACATGAAAGCACAAGGGACTGCTGCATCATCCAATCAGTTCAGAAAATTACAGTTTACACGGCAGCACTCCTTCCTTTCAGGCCTGTATCACACCTGGATCAACATATGCACCTAAAAACACTTCTCTGCCCTGACCTATCTCACACCAGTCACAGCATCTTCAAAGCTATCTCAGCAGGAACAGGTTATGGAACTGCCATCTACTTAGATTAGTTCAAATTAAAGCTGGAAAGCAGCATTGAACAGGCCGTCACACTCATAGGGTGTTTGGCAGGCAGGGCCATGAGCAAAAAAGAGGTGTACTTACACAGCATGAAGAATTTGGGTGTCGCTGCCTGTGATTAATATGTAGTGCTACAAAAACCCTATTAAATACATTGTGTTGTGGCTAATGATATGAAAACTGAAAATTTATTTTAAGTGGACTGCTTATCATAGAGGGGCTAAATTCCAGTTGCCAGGAGGGTGCACTTTTAATATAAGTACATTTTGGCATGGAGATATACGTGTTTGGACATAGACATGTGGTACTTTTCTCCAACATCTCCAATGTGACATTCGGGCTACATTGTTTCATGGAATGTGGATGTATCTTCCTGTTTAATGGTAAAACATCCATTGACCTACATGGTTAAGGACTTCGGTATAACTGTCATAAAATGTTCAAGGAGAGCCAGCACCCAGGTGTAAAGTAAAAATGGTACGCATAAATGTAATGTTACTGCTAAATGTACAAATTATGAACTGAAAACCACCATGAGGGGCTAGGTAACAAACACCAAATCACCGCTAAAGGAAAAGTAACAAAAGAAAATCCAGGAGTGTATAAAAAATCTGGAAAAAAAGATCTACAGAACACAAACAATTTAAACCACACTCCATCCAAGCAACACAAACAGAACCATAACAATAGCATAGTGCACGCATGTATCAAATTTCCTATTACTACATTAAATGCACTTCATGAGGATTTTGTGGATTTTTTTCTCAGAGTGAAAAACACAAGAAATTGTAAAGTTCACTCCCTCTGATGGGTGTGAAAAGATTCCTTAATTTGGAGCTACTTACTTTCTTGGCCATTAGCATTGCACATTTAATTAACATACTACTTTTATGTAGTTTTTTTTTTTTTTTTTTACGTGTTCTGTACTGTTAGTGTGATAAAAATGGCATATTGGTAACAAATTGTTGATTTCTAATTACAGTTTTCAATGTCTCAATAAAAGTTTTACAATTTGTTTAGGCTTCATTAGTTTATCTTCTTGTCCTCTTCCTCTGCTTTTTTTTGCGGGTCACGGGGGTTGCAGGAACCCATCCCAGCTGACTTACAGGCTAGATGCGGGGGACATTACGAGCATGACGCCAGGGCACTGTGGAGACACATAAAAGACAAAAAGACACTCATGCACGCATTTTCACCTATGGGCAATTTGGAATGATCAATCCACATAAGCTGCATGTTTCTTGGAGATATGAAGGAGAATCTAGACAGATCCCACATGGACATAACATACAAACTCAACACATAAAGGATTAGAACCCAGAACCTTCTAACTCAGAGGCGACAACGTTATCCACTGTGCCACCCCACCGCCTGAGGAGGCTTCATCTTTTCGTGAAATAGATATTGATGCCAGATTCTTCAATCCTGAACAAATCTGTTTGCTATTAAAAGAAAACAAACAAAATGAAATGTACTATGGGTGGACTACAATATTTTTTCTTTTCCAGCCTGTTTTACTCTTTCCAGACAGACATTTGCAGATCACAGACATGAGTAGTTGGCCAAAAGTGTCAGTGGTTCATCTAAACCACCTCTTTGTTTACACTTCTCTCCTATCATTGCAGTTCCAGCAGATGGAACAGCAGTATAGTGTTCTAGACAATAATTGCAAGAGGTTAGAGGGCCAAGGCTCTCTGCAAAACACCTAGGTGGCTCAGTGGTGACTGCAGTCTCTACAGTGAAGTGTTGGTTGCTTGAAAGGGAAGTTGACCTTGACAACTCAAGAGCTTCCCTTTGCCTTGTGGAAAGAAACAGTGTGTGAAAAGGGTGCATCTGTCTGCTCACATTGCATTACTTGGATGTAATAGCAAATCATCACTATGAAGCACACCTCGGCCACAAGAAATGTTTAAGGAATAATGGCTCTCTCTCTCTCTCTCTCTCTCTCTCTCTCTCTCTCTCTCTCTCTCTCTCTCTCTCTCTCTCTCTCTCTCTCTCCATTGAACTCATGAGCATGTCATACATTTTTTCACTAAAAAGTATCAGTAAGAATTCAGTTTGTGCACATAAATAGGATTTTTGAAGTGTTTTATAGCTGTCGCCGTACTTTATACACATGTGATGAAATGGTGCTTATATAATGTAACTTACACACAAGAGACAGATTGTTCAAATATATGTGAAATGCTGAAGTTAAAAAGGCAGATATTTTGAAAATGATAATGACTGAGCTGAACAACCGATCAGCACTTAACCCATTGACTAATCAGAACTGGCCTATGGAGTCTTCCTAACATTAAGATTGGCACCATATTGAACAGGGAAAGACTTACTGTACACAGTCCACAGCAAATACAAATAAAGGGGGAGCATGTTAAAGAAAGTGATGTCCTCTGTATTTTATTTGGCTTAAGGACACACAGTTGTTCACAGCAGTGATCTCTGGGTTTAAATTCTACATGAAATTGTATTCACATTTATTTACTTAGCATATCAATCATTCCTCACAGCTGACAGCAGTATTGAATATAAACAGAGCCAGGTGGAAATCTTGATTATAGTGCAGCTGTATTTCCAGTAATGTAGGTAATATACCCACTTCTCTTTTTACAAAAACTCTAATATTGCATTTCATCAAGGGTTAATTTACTATTGTTTATTGTGGCATCCTTTCTCGTTAGATATCAAGCCAGTTTTTGACAGATGCTGTCATCATCGTTCAAGTTATTTTAGTGTATTTTTTTTTCGGTATTTCTAAGTCATAAATTGCTTGTATTAAATGTGACCGTTAATTTGTGCTTGACTATTACTAGGATGCCAGGAGAACAACAGAAATAAGACCTCTGTATAAATGAGTTCTACAGTGGGTGTTCCTTGCCAGAAAATGCATTTCAATATGGTCTTTTAAATAAATAGGAGCATTTTAACATAAAAATTGTGTGTTGAAGTACAGAGTATCTCTCAGGCATGTGGCACAATTAGAGAAATATGCAGATTTAAGACCTCCTGGGGTTCTCCTTATCACTTGTCAAATTCCTCATCTCACTCTACAACATAACTTCCTAAAACAAATTAATTTTTTTAGGTTAATTCACACGCCCTCTAATAAAAAGCATATTCTCGAAATCTCTCGCTTTGGAATCCAATTCTAGCGCAGTGTGATTCCCACCAAATCAGGCACTCATAAATGTGCATAAATTCAACCTCTATTTGCACTGGACCAAATGAAAAGATGCTTTAAATGCAAAATAAGACTGCTTAACAAAACATTTCTGCTGTTTATTTTGTCATTAAAGTTCATATGAGTACAAATGTGAAAGAGAAATTAATAAAAGTTACAGCATCACCTGCATATGTGAGGAAACCTGAGACTTTCTCCTTTCATTCAGAGAAAACCAACATGACAATCATCATCCATTAGACAGATTAGTCCCATGAAATTTAAAAGCCAAAAAAAATTAGAAGGTTTGTATGAAATGTTTGCCACTCATATTCTTTGAATTAATCAAATTTTTTCAAATGTATAATTTGAAAATCTACTACAGACATTCACCTGTCCACCATTTTTTAACCATATGTATGATTTCAATTGACTGCATTGATGCAGATCCTTTATTAAATCCACAGCAACATGTGAATCAAGAACAATCAACACTAGATATATACACTGAAAACCCTCTGATTACTTATAACACAGTTACATATCTTGTTACTATGAATTCATAGTTCCAATTGTGTGTGTGTGTGTGTGTGTGTGTGTGTGTGTGTGTGTGTGTGTGTGTGTGTGTGTGTGTGTGTGTGTGTGTGTTTTATATTTAGAATTCTTTTAATCATTACAGTATTTCATTCGATTTCTACTTCTGTATTTCTGCTTTCTACCATTTCAGCTTTCCTAAGCTCAGTGAATAAAATTGCCTATATAATACTTTCAGTTACTGCAGTTTCATTTACTCTACTACACCATTGTACTCACAAGAGTTCACATTAGTGTCTCTATATACTCCATGATTATACTTAACCAAAGGGACAATCAGAGTGCAAAGACCTCTGCCACATCCAATACCGGGGTATTCTATGAACTGTAGCATCAGTTTCACAACTCAAACAACCCTAATGAGTTACCAGAAGCAAGCAGTTGTATGTCCATAGAATGGCTGGAAATTATCAAAATGAAACTTTTACATCCCTGATTCATGGCTTTGGTTATTGTTAGAGCTAGACCTCTAACAATAGAGCTTTATTCACTTTGAAACTCACCACTGCTCTCTTGAGCCAGCGATGAAAACTCCTACAACCACAACCAATACCTAATAATTGAAAGTGAAATATTATTTGTGCATCGTCCTGGGATTCAGACCTGCTCCAAAAACTAATAGGTTTATCGGGGTCGGTGCTTCACCCCTACACCAATTTTCATGTAAATAATTTCTCTGTCATCGTGCTGACAACAAACTGGACAGACAGACAGGCAGACAGACAGACAGATAGACAGACAGGCAGGAAGGCAGGCAGACAGACAGGAAGGTGGCCTGACAGGTAAACAGGTGGCCAGCAGGTAAACAGAACAAGTGCTACTGTAATTTGTGTTGTCACCATTTCATATAATAGCCTCTAGACTGTATTCTTCCTCCACTTACAGCAACAAAGGAAAAAGGTTACAAAAGAGCAGTGACCACAATAACTGAACACATCAGGTTGCTGTTTTGAAAGCATATCACACACAAAGTTGAATGCACAACTGAAGAAGGGTTAATGAACTATAATCATCTGTGATAATAAATATCCATAAACAATACTGTGAATACTGAAGTTGGAACTGTATCACACTACACACCGTTAATAGAGTAAGGCCAAATCTTGAGACGAGTTTCTTCTTTGACCTTGTGAGTGTAAACTGATCCAATACTCAGTGTTCATCGATCACAAGTTGGCCTCCACAGCCAACCATGACAGCACTGGGAGTCAGTTCTGGGCCATCGACAGCAATGTAGTCAATGCCAAACATGCTGATGATGATTAAATGAAAAATTCTCTTGATAGTTTGTTAAGAGGGCAGAAAAGCAACAGGTCAGTGGAAGTAGAAAATCTTTCTGTCAAGGTCAGAATTATGCTGTCAGCGAGGTTTGTGGAAGGCTGCAAAGGCTTCATAAGCTGCTGCTTCCCTGACTTGTTCCATGATAGCTCCTCTACAGAGAAAGACGCAATGAAAGGTACTATAAGGTTCATTCGAAGCCCCAATAACATCCCATATTTAACTTCTATGATATGCAGTTCATTCATACATTTTTTTAACTGCTTATATATTGTTTTCATTGTGTAATGCAAATGAATCCAAATCTGAAAGTTTTAATTGAGTTTTGTGTAGTTCATGTTAGATATGTTGGACTTGACTTGGAAGCTGTTCCGACATGTTGAAAATGCTTATGCTGAATGTTGAAATGTACTTTTTCACAATGACAATTAACTCTAAATTTTACCCTTTAGTGCTAGTGATAGAAAGAGCCAACCAATGGTAGGTCATATCGAGCATTATAAAGCAACAATTTTACAATTATTCAGTTGAAAAATGGCAACTAGACCTGTATCCCAGTAGAACTGGATGTCTTGCAACATCCCATATCAAATGAATATTTCTATAATTAGCTGATTTCATGGCCAACATGGATGAGCTACTCTATAAACATTTTCAATTTAGCAATCTGTCATATCTGTTGACTGAACATGAAGAAGCTGCTCACTGTATTCTCCTAGATTGTCCCACCTGCTGGCCCACCAAGCTCCCTCTCAACTTGCCCCAAAGGACCTGTCTTTCAAAGACCAAGAAAACACTGCTTCTGTTGGTCATGATAGACATGATGTCAGTGGCAGGTCTAATGTGTTGCCTCCTCGTACTTGTATTATTTACAACTGATATCTAATTGTGAGCACTCTCAGAAACGAGATTAACTGATGAAAGCATCTGTTGCAGTTCTGTCCAGCAGAGAATAGATATTTCAGGAACATTTTATGTTCACCATGTGACTGTTGGGTCATTTATCACTTTCTGGATGTGAGCTAAACGTGTACTTGATGCTAAATAAGTTGCTCATTAGAAAAATGGTAATGCTATGAACCTGAAAGAAAATGTCACTCAAGAACAGTTTTATTTGCACCACATTAGTGTCAGGCATCCGAGAACCCACAGAGTATTTACCCTCACAGTGCATCAATCAGTAGATGGTTGAAAAAAATACAAATTTATCTTGTGTTCTTTTTCTCCATTTTCATCCACATTATTGCATTAATGCCAAATACTGAGGTGACAAAACACCTACTGGCAGAGGTGTTGCAGCACCTATTTTTATGGGGCACATTCCCCAGAATAGATAGGTTGTTACCAAGTAAAATATCACATTTGAGGTTTAACATGTTCCTGTAGTTGGCAGTCGACTCATTTAGACCAATAATAATGGTAAAATAAGGATTTTCACAGAAGTTTCCAATCTGGAGCCTGTGTCAAAAAATTATGGTCTCACTCCCCAAAAAAATTGCTCTATATAATCAGACAGCCATAGATAAACTAAAAGTTACCACTTTGTGACTCAAGGGTTTTTGTAAATGGCTGCTTAAAGTAACTAGTTCAGCTATTTTGTAAGTTATTGGTGGTGGGAAGGTGATGAAGAACTAGGAAAGAATCCATACAGACACAAAAACGTCCCTCAGGTAACCCGGGACACCCTCATTTCCTAACAAAAATATTCAACTAGCCTCCCTCATCAGCCGCTCATCTTAGCCTCCTCTCCAGTACCGTATTTTCCGCACTATATGGCGCATCTAAAAGCCTAAAATTTTCTCATAAACCCGTAGTGCGCCTTTCTGGTGCGTCTTATATATGGATTCATATTCATATTAATATTGGTTAAAAACATGATCGCTGAAAAAAAGCCGGCAGTCTGGCCGCCAGTCATGCCGCACTCCGCCACCAGAGGAGCCCCCTCACAAGGCACTTGGGCCTACGCCCCCTAACAACGGTAGTCAAGGGGCATCAAAGCTCTGACTGAGCTGCTCTCAGACGGTAGAGCAGACTGAGAGCACCGGTGATTACGTAGCAAAACATAAGGAACTTTCAGCAATTGTATTAGTAAGGTTTGACTGATTGATCTCAGTATTTCCTAACTATTTGGTGTCGGAGATAACCCACTTTAAACTTAATTGGTCTTAAAAATGCCACTGTGCTTTCATCTGGAATCCAGTGATGGTCCATTCTATTAGTCTGTGGAAACACATGGAGAAACTGGCGTAAAGGTGAATGAAAGACCCTAAAAGCTGAACTTCCAGCCTTTTCTGAAATTTCAAGAACAGAGTCACTGCTAGACAGAGTGGCCAACGGATGTGCTGCAATTGATTTACAAATGTAGTTGATAGCTCTGGGCGGGCGGCGGAGGGGCGCATTCAGGCTTGTGTATTCTGTCTGCAGTGACGTGCTGTGAGATTCACGGCGTCATATTTGCCAGTAAATTAGCAGCCTGACATTAAAAACTAGTTAAAAAATTGTTTAGGACACACAGCAGCAAATAGCTGCACCTCACCTCCGACTGGACTACCGATCGGTCGAAACAATATTTAATAAACGAAGACTAACGTCGGAGATTAAATATCTGCTTCGAACTTCAGATCAGGAAATAATCCGCTCTGTTCCAACTGACTGCACTCGTAATGAATTTAACCAGTTTTTAATGTCAGGTTTTTTAATATGCGTGTTGACTTCTTTCTAAGATGGCAAAGTCATCAAGTGATCAGGTTTCCTTGATGAGGCTCAGAATGGCTTATTGACATAACAATAGGGGCCATTCAAAGGTAGTCAGAAAGTCATGAATGCAATCATGACTGCCTGAGCAGCGCAGCTCTATCTAGTGGACGGATTGCACAACTATAGCTGCTGCAGTTTATCAAATTTTATTTTTTATTGTGTGCGCCTTATAATCCGATGCACCTTATATATGAAATAAATTATTAAAAAAAATTATTATTGAGGGTGCGCCTTATAGTCCAGTGCGCTTTATTAGTGCGGAAAATACTATAATTCCTTCAATATCTTAAAATTGTTTACAGCATCAAAAACTAAGGCTTCTCTTTTATATGTATTTTTCCACCTCAGCAGTACAGTCAGTCACCATGGCCAGACATGCTCAAAGCTTCATCTTGTAAAAACAATTTTCATCATACTTCCAAAGAGTTCTCCCTGAATATTTTTCCCCAGCTGCATCCTCATGAGCCAGCCTTCTCATTACTTCCTTCTCTATTCTATCTGTCTCTACAGCCTGTCATTCTGTCTGTGCAGCCTGCTTCATTCATTCATTCATCTTCTTCATTTTGTCAAATTTACTCCATATTCACCCATACCTATAGAGTTAATTGAAGAAGTTTTGCAAGCATGTAATCAAATAAAACCTCGTCTTTCCACAGAGATAAAATTATAGTAGTTACATTATTATTTGGCATGAACTTGTTAAGTAGAGCTTTATGTCTCCAGTTCAATAAGATTAGATTTTTATTTTTATTTTGCTGCTAACAAACAGTTTAACATTAATTTATAATCTGATATCAATTTGGAAAAAAAATTTTGGTTGGTTCTGCTTATGACAATCACAACAATTCCCGCAGTTCCTCAAAAAGGAGGTTGATTACAGGTTACAAGAGGCTGACAATAGGTTACTGAAGCTTCAGAGAGATCAAATTTTTGTATGCCATACATTTATTGCACATTGCTCAGGTTTGTTTGATGTTTCTCTTTTTTTTCAAATGAGGATTGCTATACATGCCTTGCTTTCCTTGCTGGTGTCCTTTCAATATGCCTGTGAGACCTCACATTATAAAGTACAGTACTTGAGAGAGCTGAGCTGGAGAGATCTGACTCGAAAATAGGACTCTGATGGTTCTTACCTAAGAAGGAGGTTTGCCTTATGGGAAAAGCGTTTTCAGAGTTTTCAAAGTGATACTGGATAAAGCTATCATTAATATCTCCTTCGTATGAGCTGTGACCAAGGATACTGAGCCTCTGGAAACAACACTTTCTGTGACATTCTGCTGTTTGATTATTTGCAGTAACCTTGGCAATTGCATGAATCATAGGGAATTAATTCTAGTCATGCCAGGTACTTTTACAAGCACTCTTATTTGGAGTTTTTTTTGTCATGCAAGACTAACCTCCTTAAGTATGAAATTATCTGAATGTGGCTGCTGTATAATGTCATCTTTATTAGAAGTCAATATAACACTCACTGCTTTGGGGGATGGTTTTTATTACAATAATTTATTTTTGAGGGTGGTCATCACAGCAAGAAGTTAAAGGATTGAAACCTGAGTCCAACAACAACACTCTTTTTGCGTTTTGGATTTGACTGTTATCTACTGTATGTCACACCTCATCACTCCAGTGCAGGTCGTACAAAGAAACTATTAAATTTTCTATAGATATGGATGTGGGTATGTGAATTCCAGGTGTGTGTGTGTGTGTGTGTGTGTGTGTGTGTGTGTGTGTGTGTGTGTGTGTGTGTGTGTGTGTGTGTGTGTGTGTGTACATATAATATATGTCCTTTATGGATTTTTGTCTATGGAATCGATGTATGTATGCCCATGTAAGGAATGGTGACTGAGGGGAGGTAGGTTCTATGGTGGGAGGTTGTCTTGGACCAAAGGAATCCATCTGGAAGTGGCTGTAATTGGCTGCAGTATGGCACTATCTAATTAATATGGAGCCCAGGGGAAGGAGACAGAACAACTTCCCCCTCTGTGTTTGGTTGTTTGACTGTATCTCCATTGATGCTAATCGCAGTGCTCCCAGGGCACCCCATGCCTGTTGCCTGCTTTGTTAAAACCAAGAAAATGAATATTAATGTCATATAGACTGTAAACCGTGGTAGCGGAAGGGGCTTGTCGGTCTAAAGTCTTTTTACTTCTTCTTTCTGATAATAGGGTCTACTCGCAAGGATGTGGTCCTGCAGGAAGTCATTCTATACCAAACATGAAAAGGGCTGTTGACACATTGTGTAATGGTCTATATACGATCATGGCACGCAGCGTCCCAAACCTATTACACTAAACACACATGGAAATTATGTCTAACTGGGAAATAAAATCCTTGATGTTTTATATTACCCTGATGCCCCTTTCATACTCATTCTAGATCCTATCACGTTACCTTCTACGCTGTTTACCTTTTGAATGTTCCAATCAGGTGACTTTCCCAGTTCTATGTCCCCAACTAGTTCGGAAAGCATGGGCTGCCATTAAAATCAAAATGAGCACCCAATGTCACAAAAGTTAATAAAATGTAACTATCCGTATGTTGTCTTTTTAGTCATTTCAGTTGTGCAGTTCAAGATTTAGATATGCTAAGTTTTGTTAAAATACAAATATACAGTATATTTTATGGAATCCATTGACTCGGGAGTGAAGTGAGATGGAAAAACTGTGTTACTGTCTCTTTGTCTGGCTAATAAACTTGATAAAAGGACACAGTATACTGCATCTGAAACCCCCCCCCAAAAAAAAAAAAACCAGACAGGAATAATTGGAAATTTAGGAAAACATTTGTTTGTTTTCATAACACAAACACCAGATACCAATAAAACTTAGCTTTCCAGTTTTTACAAAGCTATATTGACAATACTCATAGCATAATTTAGCATTGAATCAGGGGAAACAGTCTTGGGAGTCCTCAACGTATGAAAAAAATTTGTTCCAAGAGGTTTTTGGTAAGTTGAATTGTTCGAAAGTTGTTAGTTGTTGTACTTCAACCTATAATTGCCATGTGAGGTCATATAAATGCCATTACTACTCCTAATATGAAAGTATGGTTCCCTATGACTTACCAAAAACACCACATAATATAATAAAATACAGGTGCAGGTAATTTCAATTAAAAGTTAAAGTTAAACTTCTGATCAATCCATATCAATTTCAGATGTACAATAATGTACGTATTTAAGCCCCTTCCATTTCAAGTCAGACTACACCCACTTCGTTTCAGTCTCGCCCATATTAAGTACAGATACGAATACAGATAATTTAGAGGGTTGAACAGATTCAGATACAGATAGTGGTGTACTTGCTCATCCCTAATTGTGACCATGACTACTATCATCACTAGCCTTTGCTTTATCACCTATGATAAACAGTAAAGTGTTCATAGTACGAAGCCTGATAATCTGAGATCCTCACAGAGACAACGGGGGGGGGGGGAGTGTTGGAGATGCACAAAATGGTCCTGTAGTACAATAGTGGAATATGGCGGTGCACATTGGTTTGTATCTTCAAATGTTCATAAGTCAAATGTTCGTAAGTTGAGGGCTACCTATACATATAGACTCAATACAGTGTTAAAATTAAAACTAGTCTACTGAACCATATTAGAAATTTTTAAAAGAAAGACTAGAAAGTGCATACACAAGAAAAAAACTCTTCATTAAGGTCGTATGAAAAGATTGCCCAAATTACTGAAGTGTCTCCCCCTCAATAGACTGCTATCTTTTAGCAATGCGCTAATGAATTATTAATTGTAGAATACATAGAAATCTCACTAGGGAGTTATTCTATATCCTCAAAGCAGACAACCGCAGAGGGACTTTCAAGGTCAAATAAAACAAGTTTCTATTTAAAGATACACTGAGAAATACCCATAATTGCTTTAAAACAGTGCAACGAGTAAGGTTCTGCACTATCCCTGCAGTCATATTGGCTCTTTTCTAGTTGAATTCCAGCAGCATTAATAAAACTTCAGTTAACCATTAGGGGTCCACCTTACTACTCACCTTCCACGTTTGATAAAAACAGTTAAGAACCAGCAGTGCTAATTATACTTCAACGGCCCGAACAGCGAGTACCAGAATCAGATATTTGTAGCTTAGTTACAACAGTGACATCCTTTCTCCAGTAAGACAAGTTGTACAAAGGTGCATTATGTTGTAGCTCCCTTTTTCAGCCCCACTTCTCATCAGTTTCTCAACAGTTTGTAGCTTTATAAACTCTGCCATAATGTAGACCTGATGTCTCATTGTTTAATAGGATCTGACCCCAGATGGTTAAATTATTTAGATACTTTGGAGAGAGAAACCCAATAAGTCTCCTTAATTGATACACCCCTACAGACTGCTTCGAAAGGGTGTGTAGAACCACAATATCATTCTTCTTGCAGCAAGCTAAAAGGTTTTCAAGGAGTTATCATCCCGTCTCTGTAAGACTGTCTGCAGAAAGGCTGGATTTAAGAGTCCAACAAACATACATTCTATTATGTTTCCTCACTAAATGAGATGTACAGCAGTGATACATTTTATTTTCTTTCCAGTTTGATTATCTGTTCCCTTGCAGTTTGTTTTGGAAAATTATTGACATCAGTACAACACATAATTGTTAATCATTATTGTATTATCGGTATGTACCCCAAATCGATCCTATTTTGGATGTTTTACATATCAGCCACAAATTGATTAAAGAACAAAAACAATTCCTACTTTGAAATTCAAAGATTTCACTTTCAGGTCATGTAAGGCATGCTTTCATTAAAATGCCAGATTGCACAATCATAATGGGTGTATATTTTTTGGTGAATACTGCAAATTTGTTTTTTACATTTAAAGTTTTTTTCTAATTTATTATACACACATAGTTTAATATACATAATAAAATTAATATTTTTTTGCAATATACAATACACTGTGCAGTTTAGATGTGCATTTTTGTCTTATTTCAAAACAAACATTTCAATACTTTAATAGAACATGAAAACATAACAATTTCTGATTTAGCTTCATTTTTCCACAATGATCTAGAGCTTTTTTTTTTTCAAGCATTCAATGACATCTTGTTTCCCCAATTGCCAGTTCATTCAGCTCCCCAGTGGCGTGAACTGCACGTTCCAACAAGGACCAATTGCTTTAATATTTCCATGCTTGCACTTCAGCTGACATCTGTTGCTGTGTTTATTCTGCTACTGTGTAAATTATTTGAAAATAATCAGCATCAATTCCTCTCCTGATAAATGAAAATTTCACAAAATTTCTATGAGCATTTTGGATGAAAATTAAAATCAGCTGCAATAGCGCACACGTGTGTGTGTGTGTGTGTGTGTGTGTGTGTGTGTGTGTGTGTGTGTGTGTGTGTGTGTGTGTGTGTGTGTGTGTGTGTGTGTGTGTGTGTGTGTGTGTGTGTGCAGCTAATGTTGTAACATACTGTAAAATTCTGATAATCATAGAGATTGTGTGAATATTTCAAATTACAGGAGAGATAGATAGATAGATAGATAGATAGATACTTTATTAATCCCGGAGGAAATTGCATATATCCACAGAGGAATGGATACATTTATACGTCCCATGGATATTTTACTATTTATAATGGATAGTGAAGATAGAGGCAATGACGATCTTTCTGATGACAACTCTGCCTCTCACCAACAATACCTCCCTCCTCCTTCTCTTTTACTCTAAATGTAAGCTACGTGCTACATGCTACAGTATCGTACAGGGGATTATCATTTACAGCTCACTCTGGCTGTAAACGTTAGCCCATGCTAACGATTACAAACTTCACCTCGGTGATGAACACGCCCTTATCTGAGGAGAGTGTTCTTGCTCAGATGATGGTGGGATGTAAATTACTATTAAACTGCAAATGAATGATTATCAGATGTATATTAAAATCATGACACTTGTGATTGTAGCAGTTTAGGTCCCTTTGTGTGACCTGGAGCTAATGCAGTCTTGACGGATATATGCCCCTTGACGGTTGCCTTCTAGCTTTCATGTGAATTATTTGTTGCAGAATTGCATTCAGTTTTGTGCTTTTTTTAAGTCGTTGGTGCTGAATAAAACTGCATGACTCCAGTTACACATGCTAGGTACAATGCCAAGTGTAAATATGTTTGTTTTGAACTCAAACTCCATTACTGTCCATTTACGTAAAGTACCGTGAGCCAAAGTAAGAGCCAGGTTCAAGAACCAGAAATAATAAAAACATATCAAAGTTCAAGTACTTCTTCCCTCCATATCCATTTCACTTCATATGGTCAGCTAAAAAATATGTTCAAGTGTCTGCTGGTGAACAACATTAAAATGGAAAAAATGAGTTATTCAGTTGCTGCTATGCTGATAATGATGATGTTGGTGGTGGTGGTGATTATGATGATGATGTGAGCTATACATTTAGTTAATTGGAAATATCAGTTAAATAAAACTATATATATATATATATATATATATATATATATATATTATCTGATTAATAATGTATCTGATTAATAATGAAAATGTGTTGAACTGAAGTGATGCTATTCATTTGCACAAATTTCTTTTGTATTTTTACTTTCCCTCAAATATAGAAATGAAATCACTCATCCACATCAAACTCACACAGCATAAAAAGAATAGATACTTTCAAATAGACCTTGGTGTTGCTTACCTATTTTGTTCACATACATAGGAGTGATGAATGTACATTTTTATAGCACTATTTTTTAATGCATTCCATATACTGTGTGTATGACTGATCCAGACATTAAGACGCTAAACTTTGCTCAGAGATGAACATCGAGCAAACAAAGGTAATATCATAGATGATATCTCTGCCCAAGCTCTCATTCACCCTGTTCATCATCTCGGCAGTTATACTCTGAATCAGACAAAACAGTGTGGCCCAAATATTATTGCTTTTGGTAAACTGATCTTCAAGAACTGTATTATTTGAACTCCTGAATCGGAAGTATGAGGGTCTCAACAACCAACTGCAGGAAGTTAAAGTCACAAAGTAAAAATCTCTTGTACTTTTCTCTGTCCTCTGGCTCCTGACTCTGCTCTCTCCTCTGTCTGGCATGGAGCCCTTATTCCCCCCAGTGTGGACAGTCTCCCATACACCAACTCTGACTATCAAAACAACAGTCATTAGGCAAATTTGCTTTGGTGCAGGATTACATTAATTATCATGGAATTATCACTTCATTAAAGCAGGCAGAGATAAATTATCTCTGATGAGACGAATGCAAAATGAGGAAATAATGATGAGGCCAACAGAAAGGAGAAAAAAATACTTGTCGAAGGAAATCGAGTCATTGTGTTCCAGAGAGTTGTTCCCTAAGAGGCATTGCAGCACAAAGCAACATGACAGTGCAAGTAGGCTTCGATAGGAGAGTAAGGAGTGACCCACCCCACTATGCAATGCAGTACAATTTTCCTCCTGAAGCTGCGACAGAGCTTGTACTTTCCCCTGCAAATTGCAAGTATCATTAATCATGACAAATACCAATTTTAATGAATGCCTGCACTGAAGCAATAGCACCATTTTATTCCCAGGAATGGGATATGATGCTGCATCAACAGCACAATGTGATTTTTTAATTCTCAATAGTGTTTTCGTGGTCTTGAGATTTACACTATTGATCTCTTTTTCTCTGAAACACTGTTCAATCAAAAGAAAACACCAAGTCAGTCTCAGTTAACATTGTAAGAGAGTGAAATGCATTATTTGGTATGTTTTAGCACCCAATGTCGCAACCATGATGTTATTTAAACAAGCTTTGTTTAATGTAATAATAATGTTGATATCAAGTCTTTTATAAAGTATAGACTTTTCCCTTGAAGGTTCTCCTGAAGTCATAGGTTAATGAGATAATATTTTACAGCGTATTAAAAAAACCCAACAACATTCCAAACGACTACAGCACAAGGACACCGGTCTTCACTGGATTTAAAATCATTGTTCATTATATTTCTATGGGAACCTCATACAGTTGTGGAGGTTTTTTCATTTGCTTAATACCCACTGATATTCAATATGTGTCCCAGGAAAAAAAAATGTTCCTGCAAAACGTCACGCGTACAATGAAAAATTGCACAACAATCTTGAAGATATAAATATGTACATGATCATTATAAAACTGCTTTTCACATCCTTGATTTGACAGATGTGATTTCGTGTTTAGAGCTTATTCTTGAAGCCCAGATGTCAGGTTGACTGACCAGTTTTTTTGTGATACGGGGGTTGCTGGAGCCAATCCCAGCTGATTTACGGGTGAGAGGTGGGGGACACTCTGAGCGTAACTCGAGTGCACTGCATTACTGTCTCCCTGTGCGCTGGAAAACAGTTTATAGAATCATGTCCCTGTCATGCAAGAGGTTTCATATCTACTTCTAACAAAGATTTCTGGACTCTGTCTGAGGACAAGTCATAAATCTGTGCCTATCCTAAGTGGCTCGATTATTTCTAGAAAAAAAACCCCCCAAAAAACTACAGTCGCTAAATGCTAGTACTTTTTGGCATATCTTCATTGCTGCTACTAGTGATTTTCCCTTTGCAGTAGCCATCTTTTTACTGTGCTGATCAAGGGTCTTGATGAACTGCACCACTGAAGCAGTATTACAGAACCCACAAATCCCTTAAGGACAATCTTGTAATAGTGCATACTGGTCCATAAAAATGCTAGTTTGCCTTTGAAATTGAGGTGCAGGTTCATTAGAAGCCATCTTGTTGAATTTTAGAATAAGCTCCCAAGTGAGTCCAAGCAAGAGACCAAAAAAAAAAAAAAAATCACCAGAGATTGGTGAGAGAATTTTCCAATAAAGCCCTTTTCACCTTGTGGATCCGTAGTAGTGCAATGTTGGTGGTATCACCCACGGCTTCTATTGTTCATGAGGGAAAACCTCACACCAGCCTGCTTATTCTTCATGAGGTCACTTTAAACAAAGGCACTTTCTCTCCAGGGTTTTCTGAATGCTGTTTCTCAGCATTACATCGCAGGGCTGAGCTGCATTGGTTTGGTGACTCTCAATATTAAATCCCAAAAGCTTCAGTTCACAAGCACTGAAGAACATTAATATTAAATCATTGGGAATATTAAGAAGAACAAAAGTATGGACCTGTGTTTAAAATGCACATATCTCAAAGACTGGCTTCGCTGTGCACTGGCGTTGTGCCCGGAGTGTCCCCCACCTCACGCCCTATGTCAGCTGGGATAGGCTCCAGCTCCCCGTGACCCACTACGGCGGATACAGCGGCGGTACATGAAAATGAATGAATGGATATCTCAAAGACATCAAACATCAAAAGTGGAAATTGTTAAACTATTAAACATGGAATCAAAAACATTTTTCCAGTATGATACTCAGAACATGGAGACATACACCACTATTTATACTTCTGTCATTACTTCCAATAGCCGTTTCCTTCCACCAGTTGCACTACAAAGCTACAAACTATACGTTCCTTAAATGTGGCTTGGAATGAATGTTTTTCTTTGTATTAATATAGCAGGTACTAAATAAGTATTAATAAAATAGAATAGAATAGAATGCCTTCAATGTCATTATACACAAGTGTACATCGAAATTCTTCGACAACTCTCTGTGCAAAGGTTCAAGTATAAAGTAACTATAAATACAAACAAGGAAAAAATAAAACAATAATAGCAGCAGTGTAGCAGTATCATCACAGATTATATCCTTTTTATGTCAGAAAAACATGTAGTAGTTTTAGTACTACTAGTAGTCATAGTAGTAGTAGTAGTAGTCGTCGTGGACTCAAGGAATAGTCATTCAAGGGTGATATCCAAGATAAAAACTCCATTATAGCATTAACATTTGTTAGTTATTTCTCGCAGTGGGAGTAAAGCCAGTCATGATGCTACCATACAACTAGAACTAGCAGTCTTTAAAGATCTCATCATTCAACTGCGAATAATAGCTGAATGTACATGGACTAATCACAACAAGAGAGTAAGCCCATTTAAAGCCCAAGCAATCTGGGATGTATTTAAAAAAAAAACTATAGGTCACTTATTTTGAATAACAAAATTCAAATTCAGTGTTAAGTAATTAAAGCAGCATGGCCACAAATACAAAGATGGGTTCATCTTTTGTAATTATCAGATGAACAGTTTTGCCAATAACAACCAAAAGACATAACACATTGTTCCTCTTCAATCCAGGTGTTTTTGTGTATGTTTTACATAATTTGTGTGCTAGCAACACTACACATGGCTAAAAAGTGAACCGAGTAGGATGATGTACTGCTGTCTTTTATCAAATAAAGTCTATCTCTTTCATTCAATCTTTTTTTTCACAGCCTGCTTTGGAAAAGAAACAAGCAGATGATAATTCCTCTCATCTCCAGCTTTTGTAAACTAGCATTGTTCGGTGTTTCCAAAAGAGAAAAAACATTTGCATTGCATTGGTACTGATCTCAAACTGACTTGCTGAAAGCTGCTGTATAACAAGAATGAACCCATTACTATGTTTGCTAAAAGAATAGTTTAATTACATTACATTTCTTTTATGAACGTAATGAGAAAATATTTTGAATGAACTAATTGAACAAAGTTGATATTGAACTTCACACATGCTTCAGACCAAAAAAAGCTCAAGGCTTCTGCGAGATGCAGGGCCAGGTTCATAGTGTTTCCTGAGTAACTGACCTTTTACACTTCTCACACTGTTAACCAGTTTATTCTCAAATAACTAAACTATACCCACTACGCTGATTTATTCCTAATACAAATAATACAAATCTTTTTATCTTTTTGCTTGGCTCACAGTCATGTTCTCCCTGTCACCATTGTCTCTTTTTGTCCAAGTAATATAATTAAATGAAAAAGGAAAGTATCTCTATCTAAAGAGCATCACTTAATTTTCATACTAAAACATATAGAAATTTCGTAACAATTTGGGGAACAGATGTTACTTTTTTTTTCTTGATCTCTATTGTGGCTTGAAAAATCCTTGCTCTTTCTCTCTGGGAATATGACATGCAGAAAGAAAAAAAAACAATTGTTTTTTTTATATTGCAGCTGGTAACCATCTTTATTAAACATCTTTATTTGAACTGCAACCATGGAAATACATGCAATTCTCATGCACCATGGTGCCTTTCAAAGAAATGTCATTTTCCTTTCTTTGTGGCTTACAATAGATTGTAATGTGTATCGAATCAGTAGTGTTGAAGTTGTAATGAAACACTTTCCTTCTTAAAACGTTTTACAACATTTTTTTGAAAAACATTACAGACAAACAGGCAGTCTTTCAGTCTCCTTGTGGTCAACTAAATTATTTTGAAAACTATTTTGATTATTCCTCAAAGAAAACTATTGGCCCCATCATGTAATTTTGAACATATTGTGTTAATTTGTTTTGGTGATTACCCATGAAATCATTGTAAACTAATTAGTGAGGTTAACAGTGACAATAGCAATGGTGATATAGGGATCCTTTGTTCATAGAGTGAGAAAAGAAACGACAGAAATGAAGAGAAAAAGAGTGAATCACTGGTTTATTTGGCTGACCAACCAGACAGACAGGTCTCTCTTGTTTGCAGCTGCAGAAAATTTAATTCAACTTGTGGAATTGGCACAACTGCTGATGAGGGTCAACCAAAGCCAACATTGCTAGGAGCACCATGAAAACTGGAGCGCAAAGGCTCTAAAGAGCTCATCTTCATTCACCATTAGCTCATTACAGTACTTGAAAAGTATTGAACCTTACAATAAGGCCCACCATGGAACATATTTTCACTCTTACATTCTTCCTTCATGTTCAAAATGGAAGCATTATTTCCCCTGGCACTTCATATGAAAAGGGCCATGGAATGAGCACTGAACTGTGTAAATTGTACAGCTTGTTTAAAGTATTATGTTCTATAGAGGCAGAAAAAATAAAAAGCTTAAAATCGATATGTCATCAAATGCATAGTGGGTGATCGATACAGTAGGTTAAATTGCGTTATGACTCACACAGATGCAATGAGAAAGGTAAACAATATGAAACTCTTTGGTTCAGTTTATACTTTGTCTTCTAAGTACACTAAGTTTCTTATCCATAGAAACTTTTAAAAATAAAAATGTATCCCTGCTCTAGAGGTTTAAGATACAGCTCCTATGGTTTTAATTTTTCACACCTTTGACCGCAATGTAGCTTTCTGAATTCCTGACATGACAAGGGCCCCTGGAACAATTGGTCAACTCTTTTTAATTTCTTTATATTCAGTTACAAGATCTAATACCACACAGACAAAAGGAAAACACACTCCAAAATGGATTACGACAGCTCTTGAAAAATACCTGAAATATTTGAACATTATATTTTCAAGCGTTCTCTGTCAATATGCTTCCCTTCAAAAGGGCAGGGAGGTCTAGGGACGTACCTGTGCTAGGCCAAAATAAATCATTGGCAAGCAGAGAGTTTAGGTCAAATAATCACCCCTCCGATAATTCATGTCCACAGAGAGAGCTGGGGAGATTCATTGGTGTGCTCCTGCTGACAATAATGGAGGCTTTCAAAGGCCATAGTCTTTAATTTCTGGTCCCTGCCATCAGCGATTTTATCCTCTGGGGAGGGGAGGTCAACTACCCCTGTTTCACAGTCTCAGAGCCAGCATTCTGGGCATTAAGAACTGAAAGAAGTGGCTGAGGTCAGGCTGTGATTGCTACTGGAGATGTTCGGCTGAGGGGTCCTGGGGTTCATTGGATCCTTCTCTGACAAAGAGGCTTCACAAAGCAGCTCCCAGGTCAGTTTTATCAGGGCATCACTAATAGTTATGATATGATCTCCCCAGCATCACTTCTAATTAAAGCCTGTTGAGAGAATGTAGCCAGTCCCACTGCAAGCTCTGTGGTAATCAGTGAATGTAGACCATTGTTTGAGTCATTCATTTCAGTAGCAATCAAAGTTCCATTGTTAGTCCTACAAAGGGAAGTGGCCACTGGCCAGGCCTATTAGATATGTAGTTTAGGGGGAAGATAGAGAGGGTGATCAGTCTTCTAGCGATGACCAGCCCACTTCTCTGTGTGACAAAGACTAACTCTTTCAATACAATAGAATGTTACGACAAAAGGTGATTCTTCTCAGATCGAAAATCTTGCCTTTAGGCAGGGTGAATGAATCCCTGCAAATCTTAACAACTTCTACTTTTCTTTGCCTTCATACTAGTCTTTGAGCTGATATACAGGTCATATATCTTGCCACTATTAATCGACAGCAGCTGCAGCAAATTCTGAACTTGCCATAATGCAGTGTAAGGCAGAATTCACTGAGGAACTCAAATCTTGCAAATCTCGCCTCAACTGGGATTTTGTGTAGATGTGATGGTGTGAAAACTCATACAAGGCAAGATAAACCCAGATCTGGGCCAATTTGATTTCTCTCCAGCAGTGATGATAATGATACCACTTAAAGGTGTTGATCTGTGGGACAAGCTATTATCTCTTCTTCTGTCCATCCAAAGTTAATGTTAGGAGAGATTATGAAGGAAATCTCTATGACTAAGAAATTTTCTTTGAAGATACTTGGATGATTTTAAATTTGCAACTTAATGTGGTGCAAGTTAAGTGTCTTCCATAAATGAAAATAAGTCATCCTGATTTCACCGACACCAATACAAAAGTCTCTTGGGTAGAAGCCTGGGTATGCTTGGTTCATTTCCAAAGCGCTTGCCATGAAATATTTTTACCACCACATGAAATTATTTTTTCATTTGCTGCCATGATAACAAAAAAGGCCCCTATAGGAGTTTCTGCTGAAAATAGGCTGTCCTTATATAAATAATAATCTAATATGTATAACTACTCTCATATTTGTACACCTGAGAAAAATATTAAGTAAGCAAACTGTCGTCGACCAGGGAGAGGAATTCCTCATCTGTATGTACTTGTATTTGAGGGATGTCATGGAAAGAAGCAATCCCAGTAGCTATAAATGGGTTGTAAACTTTTCATTCAAAAAATCCTAACCTTTACTTTCTACATCAAGTATTATTTTGTAATCTGTTTGAGCAAAACTCTGCCATTCAAAGATTGTAACAAGACCGCAAGACAAAATGTTGTGTGTCTAACATTTTGTTGACTGTCACCAAATCTCATGGTGGACCTCCACCAGAGGTTAGTGAAAAGGAGTAGTTGTTCATAATGAGACAGGAGCAGCTGCAAGTCCTTTGGGTAGAATGAGGTCAATAGAGCGACAGAGATCAACGCGCTTGATTGGGGGTTGGTAGACGGGGAAGATTCTCATTCAAAGGAGCAGGAGACAAACTATTTTGTATTTAAAGAATTCAATGCTGCCGGTCTTCCTTCTACTCCTTTTCAATGCATGTCTGTGTCAAAAATAAGTCATGTTAATCGTTGTCTGATATCCCCCTCACACCATTTTGTAAAATGATCATTTAAACATTAATAGAATGTTAATAGGATGCGTGTCCTGGTAACCTTTCATATAAATCTTACCATAATGAGAATATTCTCCATGACCACCATAAATCAAAAGTAATTAAAGAAGCATGGACAAGCATCATTTACAAATACAGTTCCTGCATCGGAAATAACATCTGACAAGGGCAATACTACTTTTTCTTCAACTTTTTTATTTATTGCAATTACTGCAGTACTCTGCTGCTAATTCATTTTTTCATTGTTAATGGTAATCAGGTTGGAATCTTCAAAATGCATTTTATAGTTTGTCCATAGTTTGTCCTTGAGCTGCAGACAAGACTACCCTTAGCTCAGGTGAAACTGTTTTGGAGACACTTGACTAAACATTTCTGAAAGGGCATACGTTACTCATATGATTGGGGGTAGGAATATGATTGGGGTAGGTATTGCCCATGAGAAGGAAAACTAGAAATACGATCCTCCTCATAGACTAATGGATGTGTTAGTAAGAGCATCCAGACCAGCTTTCATGTTGAATCCACCGGGGGGTTTAAAGAAAATGGCAAATTAATTATAGAAATGAAGCCAACCCCCTTTTTTCTTATCAAAGACGGCAGCTGTGTGATATCCCTCACTTGTTCTTTGTCTGCAGTGCTGGAATGCGTCCTGTTCTGCATCTACTAGTATTCCATCCCTCTCCTCAATCCATACTATCGCACTCAAGAGGAAGATTTGCTGTGTATGTGGGGAGTGAAAAGTGGAGTTTTATTGAGTGAAAATATCATAGAAATTGCTTTAGTCTAGCAGAGAGAATCAGGCTCTGTCTTGGCTTTCATCTTATTTCATAGCTTTTAGACCCTTCCACTCAAAGTCAACTAATAAATCAATATTTCAAGTGGGATCTAGTGTTGTACTGACATCCTACTGCTGGCTGTGAAAACACATTAATCACAGGCTGAATGTGAGCTTCAATGACAGAGTACATGGTCCTGAACAGTGTCTGTTTCAATGTTTTTAGAGACAAACTTTAAATGTCTCAAAATGGCACGTTACCCACTCCAGTAAATGAAAAGAGCGCTATCAGAAGAAAAGATACTGCTACACACTCACCTTAGGTGTTGAATTCTTCCCAAAGGAATAGGAATGAGCAACAATGAATGCATGGAATGCTAATGCAGTGTGAGATCCAGCCTAGAAAAAAACTGGTAATTTCCATTTTATCATCAGAAATTGAGTCCACTTCTCTCTAGGTGTCATTGTGCAGATTTTCACATATTCAAGATTCACAAACGTTCACATTTGGAATTCTCAAATCTTGTATCGCAGATTTAACTAATCTGATCCAAGGTGGAAGGGTTGATAGATAATTCCAGATAAATCGTGGAATCTTCAGTATGCATCAGATGTAGAATATTAACAGAAATTTTAGCAAGGAAATAATAATGAGTGATTTTTGTGTCAGCTGTAATATAAATACATGGAGAGGTTTGTTATAGTTATTTTTTCCCACCTGCATTTATGTTAGTCATGGTAATCTGGTGCAATATCTGTGTGGGCAGACACTAAAATTGTTTATGAAATGACAAGATTAGTTGGTTTAAGTCCTTCAACAAATATGAAAGCCAACCCCACTTGTCCCACAGTTCTAAGTGGAAGCAGATATATATTTTGGGGGGGTGGGGGGAATTTTGATGAGTCATTCGATAAATTCATAAGTTAGTCAAGGATTTTACACAAAGGGTTGTTATTCATGTCATCATGTGCAGACTGCTGAAGTTATAGGATGACTGGTAGACCTCCTGTGAATTTTGACTGTTTATTGATTCATCATTACCTCATCTCAACCCACAGAAAAACTACCAGGTTCATCTTTTTTATAATGTGGGACAAATCCTTTTAAGCAAAAACAATCAAAAAGGATTTATATAACATCACATTAAATGCCGACTTACAGAGTTCATTTTACCTCAAGAAAGTAGTGCATCACTGGGATGGGCTTCAATAAAAATTAGTGCGGCCCAACATAACGTTTGTGCATCCCAAAAGTAATAACAGAATATATGGTAGAAGCCATACGCAAGGATTGAGTTTTGCCAATACTGTAGTACAATATAAAAACTACACAAACTGTTAATTTTAACGATTTTATCAATAACAACATAACTGTTTCAGTAAAAAGGGAAAAAAACAACAGGAAGATTACATATTATCAAAATGTTACAGCCTGGTGGTCATTCTTAAAAAAACAGTTTAATAAAGAAAGATGTAATACAGTTAGTTTTTTTTTCTTTTTCTTTTCACTCAATAGTTTTCTTTACCTTTAATTCATATATTTTCCTGTGGACACTGCACCAAGCTGACAGAACCTTCCCCAGACACATTTTTTTTGTAAGCTGCATTTTGTCTTGGGTGCTGACATTTAGCCATGCCTCACCCATGGAAAAAATCACGTCCATTGCGGTACAAATTTTTGCTGATTTTCGTTCGGCTTCTTCTGCATCTTCTTCTGCACTGTCCACAGTAATATCTGTCTCTTGCTTTTCATTAATCTTTGTTTTTTATTCAGGACAGCACTCATTGTCGCTTGGCTTTTCGCCAACTTTTGCGTCTTTTTCGTAGGCATGGTTATAATGTGAGACTAATTTGTCGCTCTCTCACTGCAGTGTGTAAAATGAGCAGACATCATGTTGCCGTTTGGTCGACTTAATTCATTCATTGTCACAAACCGCTTCATCCGTCTATCCCAGCTGGTTTAGGCCGTGCGGCGGCGGAAACTCGGGCGCAACGCCTGTGCACTGCGGAGCCACACAGAGACGCAGACACATGCCCTCACACCTATGGCCAATTTGGAACGGGCAATTAACCTGAAGCGGATGTGTTTGGAGATGGGAGGAAGCCGGAGATAACCCACGCAGACACAGGGAGAACATGAAAACTCCAAACAGATCGAGACGTGAACTCGGAACCGCATTGCTATGCGGTGACAGCGCTCCCACTACACCACCCTGTCGCCCCTGGTCGATTTTAATAACGCTGAGATAAGCAGATGTGTCTCGTAACGAGAAAACTCGCATGAGATCAAAACACAATGGCGATTTCTGGATTCGGAATTTAAGTGGAGAAATGGATAAATTTTGAATATTTTTGTTGAAAGTATATTTTTTCCCAATATTATATCGCGGAAAATATCTTCTTCTTTTTTTATTGTAAGTATTTAAAGCATTGGTCGGACGCACATTGTCTGCTGATCATGCGTCCCTGTCAAAAAATGCGTCAAAGACGCAAGGACGCATGCAAACAAGGACACTGTGGCTTGTGCAACTGTTAGGTTCCATTTTATCAGTAGCCAAGCTAGCTAACTCCCATTTTATTCTCTTGGAAATGAAGAAAACTGTACAATAGGACTAGTATCAATGTCTTATCTGATCTCCTGAAACAATGTGACAAGAATAAAAACTCATCACAACTTTTAAGTTTTGCTTGTATTGAGTAAAGACAAGGAAACAAAAAAAACATTTAATAGTTTAATTATAAGCTGCTGAATACATTCAGTGATTATTCCGATTTTCATGTTGCCATAAGCCATGGGTGAGACCAGCAAAACATTCAGCTACAAGATCTAGTTTGTTGTATGCAATTTGTCCATTTTCATTCATGTTTTCCCATGTTGTACAAAGTTTTACTGCAAAGCAACATTTAACCACATTGCTGATGTGCAACTCGATTCTTTCAAGACCTTAGTTGAGTCAAACATATTTCCACCCAATCTGTTGTGTGGTGCTGGTAAGAAAGGAAGAGCCCGCTTTATGCCACTCTGGTCTCAACCATATTTTTGAGATCAACTGAACACAGATGGCACAGGTTTACAGCAGTACCAAACAAAGCTAGTGCATGTCCAAATGCCTTCAGTTGAAGCTGAAAAGTCTTGGTTAAATTTAATCAGGCCCAATAATAAGCCAATTTATTAAGATAGATGAAATAGGTGGAATTCCATCACCAGCTTGAGGAACACTGGGAGCCTTTGCTTCTCATCCTTAGATACTAAGATTAAGCAACATTCTGCACTCTGTAAGGTTTTGTTTGCATCTTTTTGGTTTCTTTTGCTATCTCACTCTAAGCTCATTGGACTGACACACTAACGTTGGTGCTGATATCGCTTTTTTGTTGTTGGGTTTTTTTTTCTTTTTCTTTTTTTTGTTTTTTTTTGCCTTTTTACATTTTGTAATAGCCCACACAGAAACTTGATGGCACAAGAACTGACCAATAAGAAACTCTTTACAACAAGGTAGACTGCAACAGTTGCCAGGGGTCACACAGTAAACAAAAAATAATAATCCAAGTTCATTTTTGAAAATAAAAAAAAAATTCAGATTCAATATAAAAGCAAAAGACAAATGAACAAAAGCAAGTTAATTTCAAGTATAACTTACTAATAAAATAACTACACGGCATTAAATATTCTCATTATACATTTTTAAATTATTTATAAAATATATTTTGGCATATGTTTTTTTATTTTGTGTTTGTGTAACAAACGCTACTGTAGCTTCAGTTGAACACCAATTTGTTTTTTTTCTCTTGAAACAAAACATTAAAGGGATTGTCACATAACAACGGGTTATTAAAAATTATAATAGTAAACCCTATACAGAGTTTCACATAGCAAGACATTGAGTGACGATCCCTTCTATCCTAGCCCCACAGTCAGAAGTCAAAATAAAGTACAGGACCAGAGCACAAAGTTCTAATTTGTGCTCCACTGGCTACAATCAAGGTTGGGCACAGGATTTTTCAAAAGCAGGTATTAAGTATTTTTTTCATACAACTTAATTTGAACACAAGGATCCATCTGTCCCACTTCCAGTGTTTGGTGTGTCTGGGCAGATTGTGAGTTCATTTCGCTCCGTCCTTCATGAAATATAAATACTGTAAGACCTCATAGTCTGATGACACCAGGATATCTTCAAGGATATGCAGATAAATTTCTCCTATAAATTGGGAAAAGGGCAAAAGAGAGAAAGAGGTGTCCGTTTCCTTCTCCTGGATGCACTGAAAACTGTTGGAGTAAATTGAGGATATTTTTATATGAATCCTGTGCATGTCTGTTGTTGTTTACTACATTGATGAAGCTCACTATACAAAGGAACAAAGAGCGATTTTGGCAGCTAGACCAAACTGCAAAAGCAAAGAAGGCAAATATCAGTGTGTGATACAAAAGTAGTTCAAAAGGCATAACTGTACTTAGGAAGTGGCACCTCAGATGTCCAAACACATGGCGCAAGTGCTGGAGAGCACCACTGGCTATGTCCATGCAGTCCGCAGTAATCTGTCCACTGATTTTGGACTGATAGAAAGTGAAACAAAAAAACAAAACAAGGACAAAGTACTGCGACTACAACAAAGCCACATCCACTACCTCTTGAGCACAAAACTAGCTGCAGCATAAAGTCCATCTGCATCCCGATCTGGATCTTGAATATTCTAGACTGCAAATGGGCGTGTCTCTCTACTTCCACAGCCTGACTTTGTTCTGGGTACACACAGCTATTGCGGGGTACATATACATTAGTTTGCATTGTATGTGTGTATGAATCTCGGCGTGTGTAATAGAGAAACTTGCTAAAGCACAATGTCCTTCAGGCGTTTGCTGCTGGGGGACTCCTTGTCTCGGCCATCGTGGAGTAGTGTGTTGATCTCCCTGACAGCTGGCTCACTGTCCTTCCCCTCCGGCTGCCGAAGCAGGCTGTGGTTGGCAATTCGCTCTGCGTCGCGGCATTTCAGTGTGTTGTAGGCAGATGACGGCTTGGACACTGGGCTCTTCAGGTGCACAGGGGAAGTGATGGGGCTGGCTGCCTCGCGCCCATTGCCAGCTTCACGGACAGCACCTCCATTGGCCTTGGGGCTACACACCTGAGACTCCTGAGTCCGCTTTCCTTTTATCTCTCCCCGTTCCACATCCTCTGGCCCATCCTTGCCAAAGGTGGCAAAAGTCCTTTTGGTTGTGCCATCCTCATAGTGTGGCACGTCCACCGTGGTGGCCTCAATGGACAAGGCGATGACATTACGGGCATGCTCGGGTGACTTTGCACGTGCCGGGATTGGAACACGAGGCATCCAACAGCGGTCAGAGTGGCCTAGGATGCGACACTCGTCCTGGCAGTGAAAACCTTCACTGGGATCTGTAAAGGGGACAAAGAGAAAAATGGTTGTTAAATTTGTCCTGGCATGTTTTGAGCCCGCATACTCATTTACACACAAGTCTTGTTTGACTCATTGGAGTGTTTGTCTCTCGTCTTCAACATTTCTGAATGTTTTGTTTTTCACATGAAACGCACACCTGCATCAAGACCGCAGTGCTGTTAACACTGCTGACTGATGACTACAGCTGTATGATTGGGGCACTTCTAATATGCCAATTAAATTACGTATTGTTAAATCAAAAGTCCATTTGCAGCTCTTGTGTAATCAGGTTTTCTGTAGCAAGGCTAGATAAAAGGCTGGTTTAAACAGTGCAATCAGATATCTCTCAGAGAGACACCAGACAAGTTGCGGTGTTGTTGGTTGGTTCATTTCTCTCTCTCTCCTTCTCTCTCATCTGGCGCCGTGTTATAAATATATAATGATGTTTAACGCTGGAGTGAAAAAAGAATTCCCTGAGTCTGTATTGCTGCACTCTTTTGTACTTGTGAGAAAAGACTTTCAAGACATTTTTGGAATCTATCAACAAAAAAATGTGTCTTGCTATATTAATCAAATTGAATGCTACAATTTTGTAATTTTTTGTATCTTGCTTGTTTTAATTCACAAATCTCTAAATGAAAAAGGGCTTGGTGCTAGAAAAATGAAAATTTGTGGAAGAACCTCAATTTTTTTTTCAATTAAAAAAATCTTGATTGGAGAAAAACAGATTACATTATATATTACATGATATGCGTTCACAAAAATAATTCAGAACTGGAGACATGAATCAGAAAAGCTCTCTATGCTACTGTGTTTTCCACCTGCACCAATATTCAAAAGCACCTTTCACACAGATACGCATCACATTCCTGTGCTCCCTACTGCTCATTTCACTCCTGGCAAGAGCCATCCTCCATTCCAGGGACCCAAGGTGACAAGAGGGGATTGTGAAAGGGATTGCCATCGACCCAAATGCATACACTTACATCTGGCAATCGCAGCTTGACAGATCACCTAATTAAAATCAGTAATGATCTGTTTTTCTCCCCTTTCCTGCTCTAGTGAGATGTACCTCGACTAAGGCCATCGGGTGTCTATACTTAAAGATTGGAAACAGACTTTTTGGTGAAAGATATGCTCGGGGTATTTCTCAAAGTATAATCTGATGAGGCTGACAGATAACATGGTGACTAAATGACTGAATGAATGATCAAAGTGTATCATAGGCTGTTTGATTCCGTATAAGGGAGTGAAGCAGTCATCATGTCTGAAGGCTTGAAACATGAGCACCAGCAACAAAAACGGAGATTGTGTGGGTCCAATTACACATAGCTAGGGTTAAATAGTGAGTCTGAACACCATTTAACACTAGTTAAATGCTACAAAAGTCATGCACATTGATGCATCTTTTAAAAAAAAGGTCTTCAGCTGCATCATTCACAAGCAGCTTATAGGATTTAATTCAGTTGAGGCATGGCTGGTAATACAGTAATCCCTTGCTTGTTCGCACTTCAAGATGCACAACTTCATTAAATCGCAGATTGTTAGTTGGTAGTCACGTGATACCGTACACGCATGCTACTGGCTGACAGCCACTGTACGTGCACTGCGTTCCGAGACTCATGGAACGCAGTGCACTTCTGTGAAACACAAAAGTGCCTCAGAGAGTCTATAAGAGTGTGGGAAAAGGTAATACAGATATCAGGTGGTTTATAGGGAGGGTCTATAAATGTTTTAATTACTGTAAATAATAAAATAGTTTGTCGCAATATCGCGCAATTTGTTTTTCGCAGGTGGTCCTGAAACCCATTAACCGCGAGTAACAACAGATTACTATATTGTTGAATGCAAGGGATAATTAAAGTATCAGAACAAATTAACTAAACCACAAAAGAAAAAGTTTTTTTAATTTTTTTTTAATTTTATATACTGGTTTGATCTCCGAAGGGAAATCAAGATAGCCCAATGATAAATTGGTGATTCTTGACGTTTTTATTTCAGCATAAAATCTAATGTACAGTGAGATAGTTAATATTTTTGTGCTAGCAGGCCATGCCAAAATCCTGTTTAGAATATGTATTTGTAGGTTCAATAATGCCTTCTAAAGTTGTACAGACATGCTACACATCAAATCTACACTTAATAAACTGATTTTTCTGCAAAAATCTGTTTGGGCATATTACATCTATTCTCTGATAAAAAATTTCAAGCATGTTGGTAATGACAGGAATTTTCTCTAAATACTTTGACTTTTTTTGTAGCCTGAAGCTTCTAAAGCATGAAAAGCCTTCAGGCTCAAAGATATACAAGTTGTATGCTCTCTACTTAGCAGTGATGCATATGCAGTGAATACCATTTTCTTGCCTTTCCCCACGGAGTCTATGGGAGGGTTCTGGGTTGTAAATGACATTGTTATGAAAGCATACTCTATCACACATCCTGCCTCTGCTAAGGGTTTCATAAAACACAGATGTTGCTCTAAAAGACACACAAAGTGCAGGAGACATTATTTCAATTTTTAAATAAAATGACAGGACATCAACCTCAAACACACACACAATCTCCTCCTACTCCATAAAACTTGTCAACTGCATTAGCAAGCAAAGAATTAATGACTTTTACAGTGGCTTTTAAGTTTTGAAGTGAACAAGTTCAGAATGGAAGACAGCGAAGGCACCTCCTGCAGTGAGAGAGTGTTCCAAGTCATTAGGAAAGTAAGACTGCCAATCAGTTCCAGGAACAGACCTAGCGCACGGAGCAGGATGTCATGAGCGACATTTCCTATCAATGATTTAATACATATTAATTACTGAGGGAGCTCCGTCAGGAGGAGGAGCTACCTGTTCTTGTCAGTGTCTCATATTTCCTTTGTAGCAGTGTAATGGAACTACAAGCCAAACTCTGCGTATTAAATAAGACGGCACTGTTATTAAACTGAGCTCCATGGTCTGACAAGAGTTGCATCACAAATATGTTCATTTACACATGTATATTCAGGTACACATGTACACATGTGTATACATTGGAAAATCAGAAGACTGCTTAGTAGCATAAATGACTCTGCAAAGCTCTTTTAATTAAATTACACCGTAATCCAGATATTTTTTTAAACAAACGTAGCACATGTGAATATTGTCAAGTGCGTAATGTATAATTGGATAGCATGATCGAAAATCTATTTTTTTAAAAATCCTAGTTTTCCCCTTATCTTGATCCACTCCAGACACTCTTGTTTTTTTGGTGCATGCATCCTTCCAGCCAGTTTCAAGTTATAGTTCCTTAAGCAGTTCCTAAAATGAGCAAAACACAGCGTTTGGCAATGTTAAAATGATTTTAGAAAATACTGTAATTTGCATTAAACCAGGTCCTTTCAAATTTTGAAATTTCTACTAATTTTTCCCACCCGCTGAGTTTCCTGACAAACCATTATGCTGTTTTTCTGTGATCCTGTGAGCAGACAGATGACAAACAGATGCTGGTGAAAGCACAACACCCTTAACGGAGGTAATAATAAACATTGTCACTTCAAATGTAAAAGCAAATTTCTCCTGATAATGCTGACCATGTTATTTGGTTTGTAGTTATGTGGCATAGCATTGGGAGAAAACCCACACATCCCCTTGATTTCATCTTTCATCTGTTGCCTGCCAGCAGCCAATTCAATTCTGTCTCCTCCCTGTCGATCAGATGAAGACGTCTTGAATTCAAGCAGACAGATCTCCAGCTTCATCATGGGGCTGCCACAGCCTGACAAGCTCATTGCTTAATTCATCCTTGTGCTTCGAACATAATGATCCCTACATGTCATACAGTTAAACATGCTATTTGCCGTTTACTAATATAAGAAAGAAAGAGGATGGAAAGCAGATGGAAGAAAACTCCCAAAAAAACTCAGTTTTCACTGGATATTTTTCTTTTCGTATGGCTAACACATGGCGCTTGCCTTTGAGGACAAAGCCAATATTCCTTCCAAAAACAACACACAGCCTCAAGGTTGAAAATGATGTAATCCTGTAAAATGCATGTAAGCACTTACAAGAAACAGAAGGCAAGACCGAGAGGCCAGAGACAGGGTTTAGTCAATGTGAACCCAGATTCAGGTGACAAAATCTTAACTCTATAGTGTTTAATTTAACAGGAGCCAAGAAGCAATGGGAACTGATGACACAATTCAGTCAATTCTAGCAGGATGAACCCTAACAGAGATTTGGAACAGCAGTGTGGCATGATAAATCATTTTAGGAAGAGTGTCTGCCACATTGGGCTTAAACTGCTTCTTTTTGTATTTCTTAGGTTTTTTTTCCTCCGCTGACATTTTTATTGTAGCAGTAACAAGGAATGTCCTGATTCTGTTTAAGAGAAAAACAGATACTCTTAAACAGACACCCAGACAATGCAATTAAGGTGTACCTGTAATGTTGCTCTTGTGAAAGAAAATAATTTAAGGCAATTCAAACGTGAAAAGACGTTTTCCTTTTATTTCCTCTCCATCTTTGACTCATTTTGAAAAGATGATTATTCAGCTCTGGTGATCAGGGAGTTACTGGCAACTCTGATTTTATGCTTTGTGGGGTTTTTTCCCCCCATTATTTTGCATTGTGATTTCTTTTCTAAAGGACGGCACAGTGGTGCAGTGGGTAGCGCTGTCGCTACACAGCAAGGTAGTTCTCGGTTCGAGTCCCGCTGTGTGGAGTTTGCATGTTCTCCCTGTGTCTGTGTAGGTTCTCTACGGGCTCTCCAGCTTCCTCCCACACCCAAAATCAGGCAAATTGGTCAGTCCCAAATTGCCCTTAGGTGTGAGTGTGTGGTTGGTTGTCTGTCTGCATGTGGCTCAGCCTGTACCCTGCCACACTCCCGCAGTCGGCTGGGATACGTTCCAGCACCCCGTGAGCCACGATGGCGGAAGAATCGGGTCTAGAAAATGAATGAATGAATGCACTTGTCATAAAGTCTGAAAGAATTTGACACATTGGAAGTTAAATAAAAGTCCGCAGTCCTGACGACCCAATTTGAAGAGAGCTTTGCACGGGAGTAAACAATCTCTGTCTTGTCTTAATGGTATGCAGAGGAATTTCATTTACTGCGAAAATGCCATCCACTTTTCTGCTTTCATCTTGGGGTATCTTTTACAATGAGATGGCTGTTTTCTAATTGCTCTCATATTCATTTTCCATCCTGGCAGTCATATGGAAAAGATTGATTAAATCTAAATTGTTACTACAGCCTTGATGGAGCCTGTGATGCAGGAAACTAAGGGAAGTATCACAAGGGAAGAAATATTTGGGAGGGGGAAAATGGCACCAGCAGGATAGAAGAACAGACGACAGTCTGTGGTTTGCTCGGAGTCTGAAGCATGCTTGAGACCTAACAGGCTTGGCCCTGACTGAGCCTCACACAGGGGACAGAGCTTAACATCTAGGATGACGTAACTATAGCAGAGGGCAGTTCTGCATCCAGCTAAGGCTGAGGCTTGGCCAGGCTGCCTCCTACACCACTCACCAGGGAGAGTCCAAGCTCTGCTGTCATCCCATCCAGCCAATTCAGTCTGTGGGCCATAAATCAGCCTGGAGGCCTGGCTCCTGTGGGAGCAGCAAGATGGAGTGTGATGGTCTTGTTTTTACAAACAGTAGAGGGGCACCCTTACTGCGCCACGCAAGTCATCATTCTTTACACAGCACCAGGTCCTCTCCTTCTCCCAACAGCATCTGGTTCAGTCACATCAAGGTACCCCCCTCTCAGCTCACCAACTCAAGCCGAATATTTATCCTACTCCTTCTGTCCTCTTCCGGCATCAGTACCACTATCTCATGAACACTGGTGTAATTTAATAAATCCTTCACTCACAAGTCTATCAGTCTTATTTCTACCTATTTGAGCAGATTTCCTGGTGTTCACCTAGTCAATTATTAATTTTGAAGGAAATTAGACTCAATGGATTGCCTTTTTAGGGCTGTCACATGGCTGGTGAAGCCAGGGCTTTGTACAGCCTATTTCTGACCATTACCACCACTGTCAGTTCAAAATTGCAGAGTGTGTCTAACAGCTTTTCACTTCCAGAAGACCTATCCCCATACTGCCAAAAGCTGATTCAAAACAGCAAGTTAATTTTAAGTTGATGTTGAAGTCATTATTGTTTTGTATTTGTCAATAATTATTTTAAAAGCAAGCAACAAGGCAATTCTGCAAGTGTTTACATCCATTGTTTGCATATTTCATCCCTTGCTGCTGGCCCATCCAGCTCAGCCTGTATATTCTGCAGCGGAGCCTGGTATAAAGAATGAATTTCCAAACTGGTGTTGACAAACAATGCACTGGGTTCTAAATTGGTACAAACAGCATCTGTTTAACAGCTGTGTAACAGCAGCGGGAGGGGAAAAAAAGCAATCACTGTGCTGTTTTATAAATCACTATGTCATCGCACGGCACTGTGTTGCTCAAAAGCAGGACCACTGGCCAATGGACTGCTTGATGTTGTGGAAACGGTGCGAGCTGGTTGTCATAATAACATACAGTGCATGACCAGGCTGGTTGCAATTCCACAGCAGCAGATTATACATTTTCTGAAAGGATTCTCTAGCCTTATTTTGCTCTTTCCCTGCTAACCCTGACTTCTAGAGATTTCACTGTGTCAGAAAATGTTGAGTAAGGCTCCAGAAGCGTCACCCTTGGATTGGAGCAGGACTTACAGTATCTAGATCTTATGTGATAGAGCTTTTTAGAACATAATTCATAGCCTCATGTAGTTATAACTGTTATTCTCCCTCAACATGCGTCCTGGACTGGGTTGAACCCAGACAGATGGACATAAACACATAAGCTGTGTTAGGCTGCCAAGAAGACTCGGCCCAACAGAAAACAGAGGGTTCCCAAGATAGGTAGAGGGAGCAATAGAACATACTAATGTATCCATGAAATGGCAACAAGCCGCTGTGATGGCCACACTGCCGACCCAGAAACATAGATTCGGTAAAGGGCTCCTCACTGTGAATCTGTCTCCTACTGGAAATAAACATAATATGCTAGAAAGGATACTGCTTGTGCCGAAGCCCTTTCCTGGGGGACAAACTTACAATTGTAATTACAGGTAAATTGTTTTCTATGCGGTTTCTGGCCTTACTAGCACATTTTTGATTTGCATTTTTACAAAAAACAAAGTTTTAGAGCTTTCTTATGTGGCTCTATATTTGGATGTATTGGCTACCATGACCGCGGTGCACTGGCGTCGTGCCCAGAGTGTCCCCTGCCTCACGCCCTATGCCGCCGAGATAGGCTCCGGCTCCCCGTGACCCGCTGTGGTGGATACAGCGGTGGTAATCTGAAGATGACTGACTGACTGGTTACTATGATCAAGCACAAACATAATTCGTTTTTTGTTTCATTTGATAAAGATTTTCACACCCAAAAACAACAAAATCAAAAAATTGTGGGGAAAAATGTTCCTTGCAAATACAATTTAATGACTGGAGGAGAGTCAGCAATGCATTTTGATTTAAGATTTGGATTTATTTACAGTAATGACTGGAAATTTTAATATGCACTGTATGTGCTACAAAATAATAATGCTATACATATTGCTGTAATTGGTACAAGAAATTGCCTTAACTTTGTGGTAGTAAATTAGATACATTTGTTGCCACACAAAACTATTTCAAGAAAAACCAATCAGTGATGTAATTCAATGATGAATTTCATCAGGAAAATTCATCTTTGGATGGTGTTTTAGAAGGGATCATTATTTTAAAATATGAAAATTACAGGATAAAAAGATGCAATTAAATGCAAAATGAAACTGCACATTTAGCTCATCTTGCTTGAGTAATTTTGTTACATTTCCAGTTAAAATATATTACCAGAAAAACTGTGCAGGAAAGAGACCATTCAAAAGTGAAACAATTATAATTTTATCAAAACATCTGCTATCCTAATGCAATAATGGATGCCAGAGATTGAAACACTATGGGAAAACATTACAAAACAATACTGCTACATTGGTTGTTTGTTAATCTACTCAGTCCTTGAAATTCCACAGAATGGCACTTCCTACTTTCATTGCTTCTATAACTGGTGGACAACTATTACTTGCATTAATATGAAAAAAAGACGCAAGGTGCAGATACCGTCCTTTAGACAATTCAATGTAATACTTAGATTACAATTATTCAGTGATTAAGTTGCATTTATTTAACTCTGAGAAAGGTACGTATTTAATAATGCAAATAATAATGTATTTAATAATAGTGCAATTTCCTCCGGGATTAATAAAGTATATCTATCTACATCTAATATAATTTTTTGTGATGTGATGTACTTCATGAAGTCATCAAATGCCATTCTATTCAACACTCACCAACCAAATAATTCCTGTGGGCTTCAAATTAACCTGCATTTTGAAGCCACATTAACAGGATAATACACTCCTAAAACTCAGTACAGCAGTCTGACTGCCTGCCTGTGTCTGTCAGCTGCCTGCTTGTCTGCCTACATGTCTGCCTGCCTGCCTCATTCTGCTTGGTTAGTTTTCTCTGAAACACTTCCGCAGAGGACATCTTTAAATACACTGGAACAAATGCAGGATTTCTGTGTTTAAGCTTGACCGAACTAGCAAGCTAATTTTCTATTAAACCCTTCAGTCTGGGAGAAGCAAAGGGACAGAAACAGAGTCCTAAATTACATCTGTGACTGGGGATTGGAGTAGAGGAAAGCCGTACGAGTAATGGGGATGAAGGGGAAATGTTTCATTGGTAGAGGTATGAAAAATGGTTTGTCCCAAGCGTGAAACGATCAAATCCCGAAGCCAAACGTTATACATTAAACACTACATCTACAAAATTGTTAGAACCTGTTTTTAATTTCAGATATTTTAATGTGGGTCAGAGAAAAACTAACTGCACTTATCAGGAAAATGTAACACTGCAGAATGTGTGTAGCATGAAGAGTTTATTTTGTAACAATATGTGTGTGAGAAATTAAAAATGATTGACAAATAGGGAATGGATTTAATGGTCTATGGCACATAAATTCCATACAGGAAGAAACCGCTATATTCTCGTATTTGTCGTTGACAGGCATTTCTCACCCTTATCCTTTTTGAATATTTTTATTTCCCCAAGTGCTTTAATTTTTGTCTGAAATAAACACATTGCCTTGGCTCCAAACAACTGTAGCACACTGGGCAACAAACCAATTTCTAAGGATTCCATTTCTCTCTGCAAGCTTCAGCTTTGCCTGAAAAGTGTGGCCTTACATAATTAATATAATGCGGCTTCTCATTCAGTCATGTTCAATTTGTGTCATCCAGGACTATGTGTTTTAAATTCTATTTTATTTTCTCGCAAAAGTGACAGTGTGGTTCCTACTCTTATTCTTTTCTTTAAAAAATAAAATAAAACTTGGCATTTTTCCTGAAAATTCAACCCACATGTGGAAGTAGGACATGGCGAATATGGTTGTATGTGGTGTGTCATACGGGTTTGACTCAGCAAGGCAGAAATATATTGGTAACAGGGGGGTGAGCCACACTGACAAATTGGTCTCGATTTGTAAAGACTGTTGCCCTGTTTCCAACTGATCCAGATTGACAGTGCCACTCAGGAAAGAGCAACAAATAAAATAAATAAGGATAACACAGCCAGGACCTTGCTGCTCAGAGATGCCTTAGATTTACACCTACTGGGCAGAGGGGAGGCAAGAAGGAAGCGTTTGTAACTCATTCTATTTCTCTGTCACAGGAGACATTCTGCTTGGCGTTTGGAAGTCATGCTGCTTCTTTCCTAGGTTCTCCATTATTCACCACAGGGAGGGAAGTTTGCACCAAGATACCATTTAATATCAGGCAGTCAAAACCATTGTCCACAGCATTAGCCACCCACCAACCAGCAGTGCTCTAAATAGCGGATTGTCAGCAGCGATGTAGTCCAAGGAAAGAGCTGCAGCTCGTATCTAAGACTTGCAGATTGAAATGTAGTTGGGTGACTGGTCTGAAGAAAAGACAAGGAACTAATAGGCATATTTTTTCTGATTTGAGGAACATCACTATAGCATAAATGATGGCAGGGGTCTGACACAGTGGTAGTAATTGGATTTCTCAGGGACCTTGTGCCCACTGATGATAACATGCTGAGCTGTGACATGAAAAGTCCTTATGTGTGGCAAGGGAGCAAGGTGCAGCAGAGTGGAAGTGACAGGTGTCAAAGATCTAATTCCCCAGCGCCTTCCCGATCCTCGACTTCCTTTTCTCTAGAGCTTGCAGAGGAACAACCTACCCTGTGGTAAAGCCAAAGACCAGGCTTGACATTCAGTCACAAATCGAAGCTAATAAAACCAATGTAGTGCAGAGGAGAAGGAGGAGGGAAGGGGGGGGGGAGTGCTGGCAGCGCCATAGATATAAAAGGTCATGACCTGATTGCTTGCTTTATTTATTTCCTGATGCTAATGTGAGCTGAATACAGGGGGAGCACAGGATGTCTACGATGTGTTGGAGAACACACAAAGGAGCCAGAGACTCCCACTGTGGATCTTACAGAGGATGTGGGATGGTGCAGTGTCTGGCCTGAGTTCCCTCCCTGTCCTCTGCATGTGTTCTGGCTTCATCTTTAACAAGGACTGCATGAGAACAGGCACATCATTAAAAAGAGCCACTCTGAGGCTTTCCTGTCTGCTGTTAAACTTAACAGCCGCCCTCTCCCATTACCTTTTATCCTTCCTTTTAAAGAGGAGGGGGACAGTGGGGTTTGAAAAGTCACATTTGGCTGGCAAGATGCCTCTATCGAGTGAAGTCTGTCCTTTAGTCAATTATACATAAACAGAGTGAGGATAAAACTGCCTGGAATGTATTAAGGTATTGTTTCTTTGAGGGGAAGACAAAAACCTTTATACTGCAATGAGACAATCTTCATACTGTAGCACACACTTGCTTTACACTGACCTAATTATGTATAATATATTAATGCCATATGATAATTTGCTTCATTGTCAAGACAAAGATGTGGTAACCTTGAGGATGCATCACGTTAGCGGCCATTATACAACAAAAAGGACCTTTGTGAACCATGTTTCTCATGTCGATGAATTCACTTTTATTGGATTATCCTCCACCACTGGTTGAGACCTTGTCCGGCTCTTGACCCCTTTCAGACACAAAAAAGTCAAACAGGCAGAAATCATCAACAGTGTCGTGAATAACATAAAAATTTAATTAACTACGATTAACTCTGTGTCATTTTAAGGTTATGCTCATTAGAATTTCTATCTATAGGCAGCTGGTATAAATAATGACAATAATGATAAATAGGACAAATGTTTCAGACAACTTGTAGGTTCTGGAATAGGAGAATATTTTGCAAGACAAAATCCAAATTAAGTCTTGACCAGAAGACCTGGGAGGCGACCTAAGTGCACATACATCCCTTCAGATCCTCCTCTTCCTGTTAATATACCTTCATTCCCTCATCAATAGTTTATAATCTGTGTCACAAGCTGCCTCTCACGACTCAGACCTACTCAAAATGTTGAATTACAGCATAGTGAGCTCATCCCCACGAGGTCATCCAGGGGGCAGTGAGTGAATGCTGACACTAATTGGTGAATGAAAGATAGTAATGATGGAGTTAATTTAGAAGATTCCTCTTAAACCTCTGTAGGGTACAAATCCAAAGAGTGCATTCTTTCAAGTCATGCTTCCATAGGAGTGAGAGAAAGTCCGCATTTCATCTATAAAATGTTGGAGAGTAAATGATTTTCACTGAATATACATGAGTATAATAAATGGAAATGTTATAGCAGCATGCCTAAAGGAAGTAACCTTTTGTTGCCACCGCTGAGGAGGACCACATAACTTTACATATTCCTGATACTCCATCTGAGTTATTATGTTGTCAGGAGAAACAAGGGGATAAGAGCTGAGGGGAAAAACCACGGTGGAGATGACGAAGGCATTGGGGAGACACTAGAATGAAAGAAAAATAGGACGTAGGAAATCTCAAATGGATTAAAGAGGATGGAAGTATTGTGATTTTCACAGAGAAAGGAAGTAATGGGGGTTAAAAAAAGAAATGCAAGCTGCTGCAGCATAGGAGAACCCACCCCGCCACCTCCCACCCCCTCTCTGTCTTCCCCCCTCACTCACCCCACCCCCTCTCTGTCTTCCTCCCCTACTCCAGCTGCAGTGATAAATGTCTCTTTGTATTCTGGACAGAAAACTGCAGGCTACAGTGTACTTGTCAGAAGACAGCTGATTTTACCCTTAAACAGAGCAGAGTATATTCTTAATCTTTCCCTTCAACTAGGGGGGAGATAAAACAAATGCTTTGTGCCAAGGCACATTAATGCCTGAAAATCTCTCCTCATTCACTACAGTTCTGTGTGTGGTGTGTGACTGCGAATGCACTCCCGTGTGCATGATGTACAAGGTTTAGTTATGACATATGCATACAAACTTCATTGCTGTTTCCTGCATTTCCCAGCATCCTTGATACATCTACAGTATAGCTGTGAGGTTCCACCATGAGGGTTCAAAACTGGGAGCTGGTGCTACAGGTAATAGAGCTGATTATAGCTATCCAGGCTGCGGGCCAGCTGCCAGGCTCTGCCCTGCCTGGAGGGAGCACAGGCTGCCTGGTGTCTGATATCCTGGGTTCCCTGTAATACAAGCCTTGCTTTGGCAGTCACCCTGTGACTATCTTGCCCACTTCCAGCCCACACTGAGGCTTCTTTGAGTTAGTCTATGTGTATAATATGTCCTTATCGGGTTGTTTACTCCACATTGTATTAGTCTATAGCGATACTATTTCAGCAACAGGGTTGCGGTAACTCATGCTTAAGCAAATGAACATCAAAGACTCGAGAAAAAGTCAAGCTGTTAAAAGGGGATCTGGGGTTATATTATCAGATTATGAGTAGTTTCAGATTTATTTATTTTTTCATGAATGCAATCATATTAAATAAGAGTGGATCATGAAATACTGTAGCTCACTGTTAACACCATGATGGTCCAACGGTAGAAAGGAAAAACTCCCTGAACCATTAGCATTGCTGTACTGGTTAGCTGGTTTTACCACGGTGCTGGCCAGTTCTTTGCTCATTTGAATGTGTTGTTGAACAACACATTAAAAAAAAAAAAACTTATTACTAGTGATGATGTGTGTATTTTATTGCCCAGGCCTCATATACAGTTTGTCCATGCTTTCAAGAACATCATCTCAAAAGGTGTTCTGGTCTGATGGTAGTATTAGCAGGACGCCATCACTTATCGGTGACTTCCAAATCAGGTTTACAGTGTCATCACACTATGGTAAAGGTTGCGTTAGGTACGAACACAACATAGTCCTTGGTTGAACACAGAGGAGAATTGTTTTATTGTTGTGTTGAGTCTTTGTTGCTCTCTAACAGCATTAACTTTCTCTGTCCTCTTTTACAATGACTTCTAATGGACTTCGTCTCTCCATTGTAGACTTGTTTTGGTTTTATTTACTGAATGGAGTGATGTTCTTGTGTTTAATTAAATAAATAACAATTTAACTTATGTGTAAGAGTACAATGATTCAAAAAAGTCATCAGTATCTATAGAAGGAAAATGATTTCAATGTGGGTGTCTATACTCACACCACTGGTAAATGACAAGCCCCATAGAATAGGAGGTATTTTTAAAATTTCATGTTGAAGTTCTTATCCCACAAGGTAAAATGGGAGTTTATTTGAGTTTAAAATACATATGAAGAAGCCAAAAAAGAGATCTTCATCCCCTGACACACAGTGATGGTAAATTTGTGAACTGCTTAAGTGAGATACATCTTTGAACAACAATACCGACTTCTAGCCACATATTGTTGAATTAATTTCTAAAACAAATCTAAATTATATTATTGGGAACAGGAATGTGATGTGATTAATAGAAGTAAAGCATGTGAAGGTGTGTTTGTGTGTGTGCTGCAGTTGTACATCCATCTGTTTTAACCCACGGTCTCATTACTGCTTGCTTTTTTATTGCACTGGGGCAGAAGCTGCATCCATGCAGTGACCTCAAAACAATTTAAAACACCATGGCACGATTAGGGAAAATAGCTGCAGCCTCACATCCTCCTACATGAATCAGTCCAAGCCACAAAAGACCAGTGAATCGGAGACGACGCCGGAGTTCTGCCGGTAGAATTCAGCTTTATGCCTCCGTCTCTGCATCTCTCCCTCTGCCGTATCGTCTCTTCACTTTCTCCGTCTCTTTCCCTCTTTCTCCCTCCACCTCTGATTAACCTTTACATGCGAACACACACCATGTACTGTGCACACACTGAAATTTAAAATTCAGGTTCTCCCTCCTCTCTTTTTAATACTCACTCGGCCCCCATCAACTTCAGCACATTACCTGTTCTTAATCTCCCTCCCTCTGTCTAGGATCATCCTGATCCCCCTGTTTTTCCATCTGCTGGTTATTGAGGCCCAGCTTGGCTGGGTATTCAAAAAACAACTGTGATTCACTTGGTTTCTGCGGAGATTATTAACACACCTAGCATGCCACAGCATCATGAATAAGCAATGGATATCCAGAGCCCTATTTTCTCTCTCTGCGTTTCCTCCTTTCGCTGCCTCTCTCTTGCCCTGTCGCATTGTGAATTGAATGCCAGGATTGTCTAGAAAATGAGCTGTCAGTGGAGGGCATGCAATGAGATACATCAGGTTCATTGTGAGCCCAAGAAAATAATGAAGTTTTTCCATTTCTCTCGCTGATATGTTCAATATGCTATCCATGACAAGTGTAGAGAGATAAGCAGTCCCCTCTTGAGCTGATTAAACACACTGTGTATATTAGGGAGAGCTTTGGCATTCTAAGGGTTCAAGGCGTGCTATTATTGTAATACAATCTCACTATATGTGTTCAGCATGGTTTGGAAACAACTTCTGCATGCTTTTCTCTTTTTGTTTGTATCAACATTAGTGAGGAAAAGCAGCTAGAGGCACTGCTTGTAAAATATTTAAAGAAAATCAAAACGTGTCAAGTTTGTTTAAGTTCTTCTTCATATCTCTTAACTCTTGGAATTTACCAAAGAACCAACAGAAAGGGCTCATACAAGATTTGTAGAATCTTTTTTTTAAATAATTTGTTAGTTTACATATGCAAGTACTACAGACAAACTCATCGATGCAGGAGGGAAGAATATGTTTCCTAAGTGGGAGAGATCGTTGACCGATTTTACCTGATGCAAAATAAATATTGGTCAGCTCTGTTTTATTAGATTTAGCTGTAATTTCAATAAAACAGCCAGTGACATCATTGAGTTCCACCTTCACTCAGCACTGTGAGCATGACTGCAAAGACGAGCACAGATGGACACAGCTTGAAATGAAATTTTATTTCCTCATACTTCCCAAGCCTCTTCATCTCAGAGGCGAAATCTGCATCTTGGTGGTTCATTACAGACTTCACCACACCTGCCTGAAACCATTCTCTGATGTGTTCGAGTGTGTAGTGCGCCTCAGAATCTTATCTCCATTAATGCATGCATTGCACTGAGCTCTTTGTCACTGTCAGCCATTTTACCTCCACCATGGGTTGCACATTAGATTAAGCAAATCCAAATCAAGATGGATGCTCCCAGTCTAGGGTTTGATGTTAATCAAATCATGAGACATCATAACGCACACTTGTTGCCGGCCTATATCGCACAAAGAGTTTCGATACCTAATTCAATCCAATATTCTTTGGGAGTTATATCCTCTGGCACATTCACACTCCTGGAGTAAAAAGAAAAAAACACTCCGACCTGTCAAAGAGATTGCTTCCTGTTTTGCTCTTTTTATTTTTGCTTCCTGAGACTGCTTACTACATTCTCACCTTATCGCTCCATTTCTGTCTCCCTCATACAAACTCTCGCTCTCTCTCCATCTCTCTCTCCCTCACCCCCTCTTGAGTTGTCGGCACAGCCCTGTTCCTGTTGCCTTCCTGAGTCTGACACCTGTCAGCATTTTTGTTAGTAGATCAGAGAACTACCAACCAGAAATGTTCTAGTATTGAATATAGGGCAGGTTTGCAGCAGGAAAATCATGAAGTGCTTCTTATTCTTTAATTCGATGGGGGGTAGGGAACAGCTTGACTAGCAAAAAATTGAGAGATGTGGGTTGGAGATGTTTAGATAGATGGAAACAGAAGAGAAAGTGAGAACGGAAAGAAAGGGAAACGGATAGAGGAAAGGTAGGGGGAGCTGAATTCAATTAAGAACGGCGAAGCCCAAAGGATCTGCTGATGAAAGACGGGAATATGGTAAAGTCTGCAGCCCACGGAGGGGGCTTCCATTCCTGGGCTTCAGCTTCAGGCACACACCCACAGGGAGGCTAACAGATAGATGAGATAAATTCTCCAGAGGTGGAGGCCAAGGAAACTGTCAGAAATAAAAGAGGCCTGTTCCCTCATCTGTCTAATTGAGCAATCTAGGATTCCTTTGAGTCTGTTAAGCCAAGGATATGCACTTTTTTGTTTTTACTGATGCATACTGACCTCTTGATAAGTCCAAAACCAAGACCACAAACCTCTAAACCGACAAATCGGACAGCATAAAGAGGCATCACGCTCTTCCTTTCCCTCCCGCAGAGATAACTCCAGCGATTTAACAATACATGAATCTTAATCCTTCAAAACCATGGCTCATCCAATCCAGGGAGAATTAAAGTGTGAGCTATGACAATCAAAGGGAGTAAAAAAAATAGATTTAGCTCTTTGTCACAAGCACCCTCCGATTCTGTTCCCTCGCTTCTCCCTTGACACTAATGGTTATACAGAGCCCAAGCTAGCATGTCGCACATTTTTACCAAATCCCCCTAACTTCACAGACATGCCTATAAAGATAAAGAAGAATTCCTTTCACATTGCTTCCTCTCCATTTATGGTTAGGGTAATATCATCCTTTTTTATTCTCCTAAAAGATATGAGCGGGCTATAATGAGTTAGAGATAGCCTATCCTATATAGATTTTAGGAGATGTAATTTGTAATGTAATGTAATTTGTACTTCATATACTTCCCTAATCTAATCCAGTGGGTGAGGATACTTCAGGTCAGGTTTTACTTTTTAGATTCTTGACAGAGATTCATCAAAGGGACATTCACTCAGATTTACATCCGAAAGCTTTTTACAGGCACTTCACCAAATGTTACGTTGCCACGATGTTGTTTGGAACCACAAAAGACAGAAAAGTGGTGAGATAGTGAACAAATACTAGATATAAAACTCCAAAATTGACACAAAAAAAGGTAACAAAAACAGGCCTGGGTTAGTTAGCAGCTGAATCTTGTCACACAAATAGATTTCCACATGAATGCCTGAAAGATGACTGGGATAGAGTCTTTGTGTGGAGGTAATGGCTTGTCTCCTGGGCAAACAAAACCCTCACATGGCACTGGGAATGGTAAACATTTGTACCGTAAAAGCCCGAGAGTTTAACCCTTCCTCCTTCCCCCTTTCACTTCCCTTTTGTTCTCAGCATTTATCAACAAAAGAAAATAGAACAATAAAAACAGAAGAGAAAAAAAAAACAAGACTCTTCTATCCACCGCTTGTGTGTGTTGTTTTCCGTTGGCAATTGCAGTCTTTCAACTTGTTTCTTACTTTAACTGGCAGGAGAGGTACACTGTACAGCAGACTTGTCCCCAGAAGACTTCCCAGTAGTGGGGTGTTTAGCGAACATGCCTATTTATTTTCTGACAGTCCCCTCTATTTACTCAATAGAAGGAATAGACTAGGTCCGTTTTTGTTAATTAAGACAGGCAATCTTGAAGTAAAACTGCATCGTTACATGAATGTAACCGCTACACTGTTTTCATAATATACAAGCCGGCACAGTTATATTTTCTGCAGTAGCACTCAAGTCAACACACACGAAGGAAAATGAAGCTGGGAAAAGTGTGAGCTAGTGTTCTCATGAGAAGCCACAAAAAATCTGATGATGTAAAAATCCTCATATAACAGTAGAGACGGACACAACTGAGACTCATGCTGAATCTGCCTATCTTAGTCAGCCTGCCATGACCTTTAACTATGTAATTAGACCGTTGAGATGGTAATGGAGGGACATTTTCATTTAGCATGTCATTACATTTCTGCACGTGTAAGGATCTTTGGCCAATTCATTTAATAACTGTTAACAGACTTATTCTCTGGTGTGACCAGTGTGCTGACTGATTTTCAAAACAAAGGGAGAGAAGATAACACTGGTGCCATTTTCACAAATCCGCTGGCTTAAAGCAATTCTGTAGTTGATTATGATAAAAAAAGCCAATAATAAACTAATTCAAATTCTAAACAGATAGGTAGTTATTATGTATTTGTTCTGGTAGAAGAATGGATAAAACTGTGAGACCGCCTCATGTTTTGTTTACCAATATTATGCTGCTTCATTATGCATTCAGGGGGCATTGCATCTATTTTGCTGAAACAGATAAAATCATTGGTGATGCTGATGAAAAAAAGAACTGCCTCAGAGAGTTCTCCCCACTTGTAATATCCTTCTCGTACATCATTTCTAATTGTCTCCTATAATGAGCCCCTACTACTTGAGCACCTGTCAGGATGTATTTCAAACATGCAGAATTTTGCAGCAAGATGCAAACCAATTTTAGCCGGTAACATATTGTCAGCAAGTACAATTTTTTTAATTAATTATCCATTTAAGATGATTGGTTGCCATACTAGTATTTCTCAGCTAAGTCATGATGTGATTTAACGGCGGTTAAGATAGAGCCATTTCTATGGCTGTGTTCTTGATTTACATAAAGCGTAGGTTGACAAATAGAACTTTTCCATGTGAAGAATCTAGTTAGCCAAACACGCCAGGTACATGTCGAGAAAAAGCTCACATACAATACGTATAATGCTGCTTTTTCAGCCACGCCCACACATTTTACATTCACTGATTAAAAATAAATAAATCCCATACCTGTCATTCCTGTGTGCATTTTTAAAAATTGGGATGTTTTCTTTATTTTTTGCTCATTAAAAGTTCCTCACTATATGTGCTGAGAAAGAAGAAAGAGTGGTGAGAAAATAGATAGCGTTACTAGGGCAGTGTTTGTAGAAAGGAACCGAAAATACAATGACAACCGAGGGGAGAAAAACTCAATTTGGTGTGAGTTCCTCAATTTGAAGCACAGTGTAAATGTAAACTACAAATATTACGTGATATTTAGGTGTACCTTAAGTGTGTGCTTCTAAAATAAAATATTCTATCCAAAAAAAGTTACTAATATGTGTTGCCCTTACACGTCACATGCCCTGTTCTCCAGAGCTGTGGCACCTGCACATTTCCTTTGAACTCAATAAACACAATCGGGTGCAAATTTTAAAATCCGTTCTCCCTCTCTCCTCCTCTTAGTGACCCTCTGTCTTCATCATATTGACTGGCAGTAGTTAAGAGTGAACACGACCCTAACACTGACTGCTGCCAACTGAGTGGAAGTCTTTTTTTTAAAATGGGAATCCAGAAATGAAACATCAACATTAATTCTCTGTTAAATTGACCCCCTGAATAATGGATGAGGGCACACGGAGATATGTAGATTTCCACCTTCTACCTTGTGGGCCTAATTGCCATCATTCAACCACGTGTGACGCCTGCTCCACTTCTACTTTAAGACATAGCTACTATCCGTCAATAATGTTGGCTAAGCCTGTATCAAAGGGTAGTCTCAGCTGTCAAAGATCCCTCACATTAGCTGCTCTAGAAGGACATCAAAGACCAATAAACACCCTGATGTAGTTCATACTTGTACATCTAAAGCCTGCACAGGGCATAATGCATCTTAAAAGATGCTTCAGGAGCATAAAATAGACTTGCACTGACAAATGCCCATTGGTCTTATCTTGGAACACGAGAAAGGCATTTCAAAGGTTGTTTGAGACCACTACACGCACATATACACATACAGACACACACACACACACACACACACACACACACACACACACACACACACACACACACACACACACACACACACACACACAGGTATAAGCAGGGATTTTCTTACCTTGGTCTGGCAGCTGGCAAACATTGGGGGGGACAGTCATGTTCAGCACATCATTGACAGCAGTGTCAACATAGTGTCCTCTCTGGACATCATGTTCGCTATCGGTCTGGTCGCTCTCCTCGTGGCCGCTGTCCTTCAGACTGTTCCCCTCTAGGTCCTTGAATGTTGATGTGCTACATGGGGGCCAGGAGGGAGGAAACGGAAATGTTGATTAACTGTCAAACCTCCTTCCCTTGCATGCTGTTCTTTGTCCCTGTGTGGTTTGTGAGGAGCAGTATATCTTCCTTTCTCTGTTGGGGTTTTACATCAGGTTGTTGGAGTTTTTAGGGTTTGAGGTCTGTTTCAATGAATTCAAGTTATTTCTATTTTCTTCTAAGTTCTTCATGACACTAAGTAACAAAGACTATGCCACTTTTACATGCATTGTGGAAGACTGCAACAGAAGGAAGTATAAATCTTCTTGGATTTGGGTGATTTTTACCTTCAAAAATAGTATAGAAGCTGTGAGTTGCATCATAAGGGGACATTTTGGATGGATGTGCTGACTTCAAGGACAGTACACTGAACAAACAGAAGGCACTCACTCACTACAATCAAACAAATACTGCAGTAATCAGGAATTCCTGGAAGGAAGATGGATGTCGGAAACGCTGGAAGCATACAAACTGAGCATCTGTCTGGTTTGGGGCTCACAGTCAATAAAGAGTGTGGGGTGGGGGGGCACAATCAACAGCTGCACAGTCACAGCATGATTTCCCTTCATTTGATTTCCATCCCACTGGAACAAATTCTGCTTTACAAACAACACTAAATAGGGGGGAATATATGAACATGTGTTCTTGCAGGGGAAGAAAAATTATGATCGAGTTCATATAAGGGGAGAATAGAGGGTGGAGAAAATGAGAGTAAAAAAGAAAGGCAGAGCAAGTGAAGGGCAGTACAAGGTAGCTGCATTCTTCAGCTTGTCTCACATTCTCCAGCCTGGGAGGAAGGACTGCAGGTAATGCTGGCTTTCTGATGTTATCACTGTAATTGCACCTGTCCCAGACCATAGGCTCACTGGCTCCTGGGGGATTTTCTTTGTAGTGCGCTACAGAGGCCCACACTTGAATTCTCTTTGTTTACATTAATGCAGGGAATCTTTTTTGGGAGGAAATTGCCATAATGGGTTTTCAAAAGGCCCAATTGGCTTCAAACAAAAGACAGGCTGGAATGTTTCATACCTGCAGGTAAAAAAGGAAGGCTTGTACCGTAGCTGGACTGGGCCGAGTTATAAAAACACTAATGGCTAGAGGGAATTATTATATGACCCCCATCCTGACCATATCCCAACCCCCAGTCTTGCATTCCAGCAAACAACTAATTCTCTGGCTCAGATAAAGATTAAATAAAATAAAAAAATTTAAAAAACCCTGAAATTCCCTTTGCCACCAAAAAAAAAGGCAAAATTACTGACTATTCATGAAAATTTCATTTTTAAAGACAGTGTGGAAATTTCTCAAATATCATTTAACAGTTGAGTAGTTGTTTTAAGTCGTAACCTTGTGCAATTCAAGCCACATGTGCTGTTAATGAACGGAATTACAGAAGACTAATAAGGTTAGCTACAAAAATGAAAATCATCACTCGCTGTAACTGCCGCTCTGTGTAATCTAATATCCTGAAAGTATGAGTTTGTGCCTCATTTCAACAAGTGTCTACTAAATGCATTACATAGTAATTTTATTTATCCTAAAATCTTATCTCCCATTGCAATTACACCGAATGAAAAACATGCAGGAACACGCAAACTGCAGCAATCATAGCGGTGCACTCATTAGATAAAACAATTACAGATAACAATTTTAACAAGGCGCTGGTAACAATTCCTAATCAAGACATACCTTTTAATGAGGTGGGCTCTGCTGTTCACGTAACTGGAGTCGATGGAATAATTCTCCGTCTGTAACAGAGGATGTAGGAGGTGGGGTGAAAGGGAGTGGGGGGTTTAGGTTGGGGGATGAATGGAAACAGAGAGAGGTACTTTATATAATTGACGCAACCAAAATAATGTTACCAGTAATTTTCTTTCAGTAGAAATGTTATATTACACAAAAGCCCCGGTGAGCAGCCTCGACTTTCAAAGGGCTGAATCCTATTCTTTTTCAAAGCACACACACAGACAGGAGGACGGGAGTCGAGAGCTGAGGAAAGTGCTGGAGGGAGAGGCTAACCCTCCTGCTCCCAATCCCTTGCTCCCTCGCTCCACTGCTGGTCAGCCCACTGTCTTTAAGATGTAGTCATTAGGGTAGACGGAGGGAGAAGAAAAGTTTAGATTTTCTTCTCTGAACTCTTCACTTTTATCATGTTTGAGGAGACATTAACGTGGAAATATTAAATAAATAACTGCAAGGAAAGTAGATGAAATTAAGAGCGTACTGGGGGAATCTTAACTTCAAAATTGCAGATGAAAAGGCTTTCAGAATATGCATACGATAGATCTCTGACCCACATTAGAGAACATAGTTCAAAGGCATCCCACATTCATTCTCAACATTTATTTAGCAAGGAGAATGTCTGACGAGTAACAGGGCTTGTACATGGGGTTAGTGTATACTAAGCAGGTCAACTCCCCTGCATCTGCCAGGCATCACTCGCATGAGGTAAACCATCAGCGGACCAAAGGGTATCAAATAGAGTCTCAAAGGGATTCCCCAGTCCTGCTAACAGCCAGGATACGACCCTTTCAACAGCGTTTGATAACATGCAGGTGCCTTCTGCAGAGAGAAGTCGCCTTCACTTAAAATTCCATGGAGCAGATACTGTATCCTGATAAAAGCTGTGAGTCAATGGCGAACTTCCGAGGGAACTCTACAGTACCGATATCAAAGCCCTGTTGAATAAAAGTCACCCCTACGATAAGAAAGGTTAACACAGGCACTGGAGCACAATTGCTGATTATCAAGCAGGCTGCACATTTGACACAGGCCTGCTGGGGTAGCAGCAGCACTTCTCAGCTATCATGCATGGTGACCAAACACATTCGGTTTAAAGCTAAGTGAGTGACTGTGCAAACGCACTCCTTATTAAATGTTAATGGTGCTGAACATTTTGAACCTTTTCAACATCTGCATGGAAATAAAACCACAATGCCACAGAGTCTGATGGGTGAGGACAAGGGAGCAGTGGAAATGTCAAACATCGGTCCAAGTCTCCTTGGATCTCTCTTGAAATAAAAACATGAATTCACGAAAAAATAAGCCTGGCTGATCAGAACAGCCGATGTGTGGTATTCACCTCTGGCAAACAGCTCTCGTGACCTGTTGTCAGGCTGTGAAAAATGTAAGAGCTTGTACATGTTAACAAATGGTAACCAAAAAAAGACGATATGCTGTGGGGTATCATAACGATGACAATGATTTATTTTAGGTTTCAAACTAAAGCTGAATTTAATGTATGTCAGGGGTGTGTTTATCTTTTAAAATTTTCTGAAGTGCCTGAGCAAACCTTCACTCATTAGAAACTTTGAGTTTGCACCAAATGTTAGCATCCTTTTGCCTCCTCCTTACCATTTACCCCTGATTTAAAAATTTAACTCAGTGCTGTGGGGAAGCTAAATCATGTGAAAGAAATTAATACAGTGCTCGGTGTTTGTTCTCTTGTATTACCCCTGACTCCTCTTGTTCCCGCTCATCTTGTCTCCATTAAATATCAAAGTTAGCCACTCTGTCAACATACATGCAGCCATGCAGATTAATTATTAACATATACTTTTATCTAAAAATTAGATACTATTTTAAGGATGTATGTGTGATATTGTATTTCACAGATGAAAATATTTCATTTAAAATATTTATAGATCACACACAATTTCTTTTTAGAACAATAATTCAATCATATTTTGAAGCTAAAGCAGTATATGTTTTGGGTTCCACCTGTGCTGTATTTTGGTCCCAGTGAACATAAATTAAACTTCCTCATCTTTTACAGTGGCTGCGCATCCAGTGAGAGACTAATGAAAATGCAAAGCATGAGTAACAAGGGGAAAACTTCATTTAAAAGACAAGATTAAAAAAAAAAATTCTTGTGAATGTCACTCTGGTGGCAGCCTGTAATTGGTTTGGGTGGCAGGTTCTGTGTGAGCACAGCCTTGAAAGAAAAGCAGCATGCCCCTGCTCTCAGGCTGTTCCAGTCCAGAAATGGAACTGTACTTTCCATAATACAATTCTTCCTTGTTTTTTTTTTTTTTTTTCTGGAGCATTCTCTTCAGTATGTAGCATTTGAAACAAAAGAAAACCCTCACACTCTTCCACCATCCTCAGTTTCTTCTTCACCGTTTTCTCCCTATAACTCATACCAACATGAATGCTGATAAGTAACTGGGGAGTGTCTGGGGAAGAATCAGAAGCTTTAGTCCAGGATGCCTGTGTAGAAATGTAAAGTCCGCCCACGCATTTCTGACCAACCTCAAATTAGAGAACATGTCAATAGATCTTGCCTGGAGGTCAGGTTTCAGGCAAGAGGATGAGGACTGCTTAACTACAGCAAGGAGGCCACAAATGGCTCCTTAATCAGGTTGGACAATGTGTTGTTGTGATTTGAGCGGCCCCAGTTTGGCGGCCATAGCCACTCTACCCCCATAATTATTGTTCCGTTTCATCTGGAGGACTGGAGGGAGGAGTGCAGTCTCCGGTGTCACTGTGTGACTGATAGGTAGTCCCAGGATGAGCGTGGAGGAAAGTGGAAAGAGAAAAGCAAGAAAGAGGGTAAAGATGGGAAGAAGTAGGTGAGACTTGACCTGCAGGAGAGTTGCGGTCCAGCTGCCTCAGTCTAGTAGCTTTCCTTTTTTCACCCCTTTGCTTCTTTCTCTTCAGTTAAACCTGAGGCACGGGGACAATATGTTCACTTCTCTGCCACTGAGAGGAAAAGCAATCTCCTTGCCTAGTTGCTGCTGTAAGATTTGATTTGCCTTTCTCCCAGCGTGACAATTGGTTCTGTAGTCTGGATGCAAGTGTATTCATTGTGTAGAGGCATGGGGAGCACCAGAGTGAAGAGGAGGGGTAGGGGAGTGAAGACACCAGTTGTTACACCAGTAAACACCCAACAAGTTCAGCAGATGTCAGAGAGATAGGGGAGAAAAAGAGAGAAAAAAATGTCACACAGATGCCTATTGAATGTATTATCAACCCCTATTGTATGTTTTATCAACGCTGATACAACACAGCATTTAAATAGAGAAGGAAGCTTACCAAAGGGGGAAAAAAAAGAACAAATGCACCATCATTCACTCGTAAAATACTAAACGGGAAAAGACATTATTGATTTTCTTTTAAAAGATTTAAATGAGAGTCATCAGAAGAGGGCATGTCCCTTGGTCCCTGAAAGTTCATAACAGGAACAGATCTAATAGCAAACCGCTTTAACCCTTACATTATTCTCTTGATGAACCTGTGCATTATGAATTATAAAGTGTCAAAAAGATCAAAAAAGGACTCAATGTCTCAATAATAATTTTTTTTTTTAAAAACACACAATGTGTGAGGCTGTGAGCAGGTTTCTGATGAAAAAAATTCTAAAATAATGAAAAAGGAAAATTCTCAAATAATAAAAAGATATTTGGAGTTATATTAAAAGCTTAAAAAATGAAATCTAGATCTTAAAAAAAGTGAAACAAAAACATCAGAAGGGATGCAAAGCTATATTCCGTGAATTTGAGCATCCAGCTCTGTCTGCTGTTCAGCACTGATTGCTTGTTGTGGACACGGGATGCTCTCACTGCCACACCTAAATGCAGTTTAAAACATATGGAGCGATAGACCAGTCAGAATCGATTCTAACAGTCGGATCAAATTTTGCTGCTTCATTCCGTGTTTGAGCAGTTTGAGGTTGAGACTCAGTTTCTGTTTATTGTTGCTGCAGTTCACTCGTGAGCCCCCCTCAGTCCCAGAAGGAAACGTTACACATTATGTTCCTTGTTATTGATATCCCACTGCTAAAGCAAGCTATGAGGAGAAAGAGACCGGGGGGTTTACAGGGCAAGCCAACTGCAATTACAAAATAAAAAGGCTTCATTACCCGGCTCGGCTGGTTGTGGCAGCATTTGATGTTGAGAGAAAAAAAAAGGAAAAGAGTGAAAACTTTATCAAATGAACAATAGTCGGTGTAGAAAATGCAGGCAATCCCCTCATGTAATTCAGCAGAAAAGTGTGAGAGTATATGTGTCTGTGGGTGATTTTCTCATCCTATACACTGAGAATATGAAATGAAAAGCACATTCTTACACACCCTCGTTTTATGCTATCCTACAATACTCAGGTTCCAACAAAACCTGAATTGCAAGGCTGAGCAGGCAGACAACCGTGACGCCTTTCGGTGCATCTCTAAGCACCTTATATTCAGTCTGTGTTACACCCATGGCAAACACATAGACCACCAAGACACCTGCACAGTCCGGGTTTAAATTTTGCTTACCGTGTAAGTAGAAATATTCTTTGGCCCCAGAGCTACCACTGCCCTCTATCCCCATGACCATCATGACCACCATCTTCCCGATTATAGAATTTCCCATAGATCCTCTGCCATCTGCTAGATTATAGATTTCCCTCTTCCTTTATAGAGGGCAGGGCCCCTAAGGGAGGATCAGCGGTAAAAAGGGTGAAAGAGTGCCTGAGGCACAGCCATGGTTTGCGGATGAGATTACATTTTCTATTTCTGCCTGTTAAAGGGGGGCTGATGTGATGAATACAGAGTTGTTACCATTTAATACCAACTGGCTCCTCTGCAAACTCAATTGTGACAGAAGGGTACACATGTGACAAATATCCTGCGACATTCTCTGAATCATTTCACTTCATCACCCATCAATTCACCCCAAACCCAGAAGCCCATTTGGGAATCAATCGTGTTATGAAAGTGAGTGACTCTGAGGAGAAAGGGTTTATTGGTTTCCAGGCTCCCCTGCAACTTGCATATTTCTGCATGTCTCTTTCTTTGTCACACACACACAAGCACGCATGCACACACACACACACACACACACACACACACACACACACACACACACACACACACACAAAAACTTGGTTGAGTGGGAAAAGACACGTCTCTGACCACATGTTAAGTGTTGAACACTGTTTGACCTAACTAAATAACCACTGCTTTAGAACACAATGAAACAAATAGGTAAGCACAACACTTCCTGTCTGCATTTCTGTCGCCTTTCCGTGAGAAATTGAACAAATATTTACTCATTTGGACCAAAACAATCACCCGTTGTCTCAAAGGAAATAGGAGGGAAAAGGAAGAAGCCCATAGAACTGCCGTGGCTTTCTCCACCTGTGCATCACCCCCCCACATAGGAAACTGCAAATTGTGCGGCTGGTTCAGAGACAATAGTCCAGACCAGTCTCCATGTCACTCAGGCCTGGAGGCTCCACAGAGCCACAGAGTCCAGTTAGTAGAAATGTGATTAATTATACATACATTGATAGAAACAACATTAATTATTCATGAGCTTCTCAACGTCAAAGCTATTTCCCTCCCTTTCAGCATGATGAAAAGATTTTAAATAATAGGCCCCATTCGAAGACGTCTGCATTCCAGCGGACTGGACCAACACTAAAGAGGCTTAAGCTGGAGCCGTTGTCTTACCAGGCAATTGCTGCCTGGACCAGTGTGTTCCAAACTGCTGGTGGCTGCGTGGATTTTAGGTTGTGTGTTTTTGTTTAGTCTTTGTCTGAATAGACAAGGCATGTGCTTAAGCCTGTCAGATGGAGCTTTAGTGTCCACTTATAGTGAAAAGGGGTCTACTAATGTGTCACCAGGCACACAAGCCTGGATAGAATTTCATTTAACACCTGTTCAGCATTCAGGTCCGTATGTACTTTGAAACCCGCTGATATTCAAGTCAGAGAAGAAGATAGCGATTTATGGTTTTAACACAGTAAAACAGGGGGAGGGAGGAAAAAGACTCTTTCTATGCTGCTTCCTAAAAGAAATCGGCTTACTTCTCCTAAAGCCTGTGGAGCCTAATCAGACTCAAATAGCAGGAACTTCCCCTTTAGACGAGTCTTGAGGGATTTTCTTTCATTTGGATGTCAGATTGAAATGTTGTCACACTCCTGTTATCCAAAAATCTGTTCATGTGCATATGGCACCACATGCTAAAGCGTAAATTGGTGGCTTTTTTTTTTTTAAACAGGCTCAGGAAGTGTTGGGGGTAACATCTAATCCAGGTAGACTTTGAGGTTGCTCTCTGGGAATAAGCTCTATAAACATGTTTTGAGCAGTCTGTAATTTTTGTGAAATAATTACTAGATAGTGTGTTACCATCTCAGTTGTGTCCTATATTATCTAGTGGTGGTAGGGGGAAAGGGGGGGAGGCACAAAATAAGTGCACAAGGAATTCCCAGAGGTTTCTCCCACCTCCCCTGGGCTGGACTATGAAAATAAACATTCAAACACAGCCGATTATGTAAACACGTTCCACTTAAACGCATCCATGAGAGCAGTGACTGAATAAACACTTTATCTTTGACTCAGTATCCAAATCAGTGAATTTAGAATTAATTTTGATTAACTAAACACTCACGAGGATATCAGAAACGAGAAGTCGGCAAACGATCGACTTGCACTCTTCACGATTGCAGGGCACGGCTCGGTGTATTTTCTCTTAGCAGCTTAACGATGGCTGCCAGCCACATCGTTGCCGCTGGAGTCTCTCTGTCTGTCTCTCTCTCTTTCACCCTCCCTCCCTCGTTTTCTCTCACTCACTGTGACAAGGCATCTTTCCAGACATTTTAGTTAGATGGAGATTTGCAGCAGGTCATTACAGACTGGGAGGCTTTGTGAGCGGATGCAGTCACTCGGAGATGGATTGAGTGAGTCTGTTTATTGACGTGCCTTAATCTGACACTGGGTAAAGGGAATGAGTCACCGCCTCCAGACACACTACCACATCACAGCCACTCCAGCAAATATGGAGGCAGCAACCGGGATACAAGTGGAACTTCATCAGCGCTCATTAATCCAACTACCGCAGGCCACTCGCTCAAACAAATCATGTTTACACTGCCTGGTGGCTGGATAGAGGGGTGATGGAGCTTTACAAAGGGCATGTGTGCAGGTGCTCAGATCAGCAGCAACACACACAGACACAGGCACACACACACACACACACACACACACACACACACACACACACACACACACACACACACACACACAGCCACAAATACAAACATGCACTCAGCTCATCAAAAAGCCACCTGGACTTTTTAACCCACAACTCAACAAAACGTAATATCTAAGTACACCAATGAGTAAAACTCAGTTGTTGTGCATTGTCTCACAAATCACAGCCTGTGCTCGAATCAAGGGTAGATGAGTGGGCTCCACACCAAAGTATGAATCACAGAAAAGGGCTTTTTATTAAACAGATGGACATCTTTGTGGCATCATAACAAAGCCACCGCTATCAGTCCGGCCTAGTTAGCATTTTGATCCTATTTGCGAGTGCTTCAATGTGAAGCACATCTGCTTATAATATTTGGGATGGTCTTTCAAGGCAGCTGTCAGCACTGGGATTGACAGCAGAGTATTAGCTACTCACACATCACTGCTGCATCTGCAAATCCAGCATGTTAACAGAATGGTGACAGACTGCCATCAGGGCACAGGCAGAACAAAACAACATCCAACACGATGGGGCCGACACCGCTGATTGCTTTGTTTTACACTACTGTTAAGTACACTGTTTCTATGGATGTCAACATGAGACTGTATTTTTTTTAATCCAACCATAATTTACCAAACAAATCTAGACCAAACAAATCTAGAAATATGTGTGAAATGCGTAATCCGGTCACAAATAAAAATGGGTCAATTTTAAAGAAAAGCTAACACGCAGACACCCAGACGAAAAGGAAAAATAAGCAAAAGAGATAAACAGTGTTAAAAGGGGAAAAACACAAGACAAATTTACAGTGAAAGCATCCACTAGCACACACACACACACGCACACACACTCAGTTGCACTAGGGCAGAAATATGAAGCTGGGCCTTCTGTCGCTTCCACTGGGGAATGGTGGGGAGTGGGAGAGAGGACCAGATGCAGCAGGCTTGACCCACTCAGTCGTGAGGGAGCGGTGCGTTTCAGCAGCTGAAACACACAGGGATTAGCTGCTCCGACTTCATTTAATTTAATTTGTATTAGGAGCATCTTTGGGGGCAAACATCGTTTTTCACTGCAGGGCGATATACAGGGTCATGGAAAACAGCAACAGACGGTACATCTCTGCCTCCTGCCGTAGCAGTGTATCCATGAGGGAAGGCAAGGCACTTTATTCCAAAACTACACACACACACACACACACACACACACACACACACACACACACACACACACACACACACACACACACACACACACACACACACACACACACACACACACACACACACACACACACAATCAAGCAGATATCTTGTTTCCCTCTAATTATGCCTTTATTATGAAGTCAAATCTAACACATTGAAATGCATCTGAGACCCTGCATCCACCTTTCCACAGCTTGATTTCTTGAAATGAATGCCTTGAATCCTTTTGTTCTGCCATCATAACCAACATGTAGTAATTTTCCGTGCTTATTAAAGCTCCGCTCTGCATGCTTTTGTGTGTGTTTGTTGCTAACACACACACACACACACACACACACACACACACACACACACACACACACACACACACACACACACACACACACACACACACTAAGCTGTTACCTACCAAGAACATATCTTAGGGGTGGATGCTTATCTGTGCCGATGCAGATTGGAGTTCTCTTTGTCTCAGTGCGGTACACAATAATATTTGTCTTTTGTTGTTTTTCATTATTTCTCCAAGGTTGATATAGTTTGATATCCTATAGTGGAGGCATTCTATTAGTAACTGCCAGACATCTAATGTGCTTTTACTTGTACTTTGATAATTTAACAAATGAAAAAGGAGAAGAAAAAAAAAAAGTACAGTTGAAGAATTCAAGTCCCTATTGAATGCTGGAAAATGACTTATTCTGTTAAGCAGGGGAGGAAAACAACTGCAGTGAAGGAGTGCCCAACCTGCCTGATCACAATTTAGAATAACTGCTAAAAAGAAATATGGCAGCGATCAGCCATAAAGTCTGTTGTAGCCAAAGCCTCGGGTCATATGAAAGCTTCCTTTCTGTCTTGTGAAGGTGACATAGTCTGACAGAAAACTAACGTACCATGCACTGGGAAAAGTTGTTTTATTAGAAAAACATCAAAAAAAAAAAAGTGAGTTACAAAAGCATTGCTTTGTCTCTGCAAGACAGAAAGGACTACACTGTGTAGTGCATTATCAGGCGCTCACTAGAAAACCTTTTTTTTCTCTCCCCCAGCCCCTATCAAAAGATGTTACTGTGTAAATGTCAAAAGAAAAAGAGCCAAGAGAAGTAATCTCCTTCTCCTTTTTGATCGCAAGTGGAATAATTGGAACCCTCTTAGGCTCATTACAAGAGTTGCCCGCCAGCCAAAAGACAGCTCCAACTGCCCCTTTTCATTCATGTTTGAGCTTTGAAAAATATCGCCTCCTCTAGTAACAACACTTTATGAGATGCAATGACTAGAGGTCCTGATACGTACACTAACAGGTAATCCTACAATCCCTTTGAAAAAATATCTATCAACTACCACTGTCAAACATCATTTCAAAACAATGGGAAAGAAACAGCAACAATCTGGCTCTAATAGTATCGTTATGCAAATGCACGGCACCTCTCACCCCCATTCATTTTTGTCACTGCCGTTCTTCTTGACTGCATGAGGGATTGCATATGTGAAATGAGTTAATTTTGATCCTTATTAATAATAACCTGGCCATTATTGTTATTACAACCATGCTTGTAATTATTATCTCTCTAATTACTTTTACTGTATTACCCAAATTAACCTTATTCTGGTTTTAAATCACCTACACTGATGGTACCAAGACATGCCTATGAAGAATGGCACCAATGTCCCTTCAGATAAATCTTGTATAATTAGCTGTGTGCCTTACAGGGCTTGTGTGATGGTAATAATTAGAGTTACTGTAGCAAAGGTCACGCAAAACAATTTAGAGAGGATGCTGGCTGCATGGCTAATAGGAAGAGAGAGGGATTGACAAGTGGGAGGAAGGAGATTGGATGAATGTGGAGGCTCTCCTTTTTCATCTTTGAGAGATCTTACAATGGTTTACCTCTACGGTCGGCTCACCTCTAACTACTGCTCTCAAAACTGAAGGAAAGTGAAACCCCATTTTAATGGCGAGGAGACTCCCAGGTAACAAAGTCTAAATGGGTCATCACTTTGGTTTGAGGAGCTGCTACTGGTATTAGCTGAAATTCATTTTGCTTCTTTTGAGGAGCTACAAATGATCCGCTACTTGTTTGTATCTATTCGCTCTTCAATGCTTATGTCTAGATATCATTATTACGTGTGTGTTAGGGAGAAGGCTGTGGGTGGAGACTGAGGGTTAGGGATGGGTATGTTTCTTCACCCTTAGTGTATAGGTTAATGAGCAGAGACAAAAATGTTGACAGTGAGGTAAACAAGCAATGCCACACTTAGGTACTTCTATTCCTACACTGCACTCACGTGACTTGTCTCTCTATAGAAGTCCCAGGCTGCTCCTAAGATGACAGCCCAAATCCACCGGGAATTTGCACAGCTCCCTCACCTCTCCACCGTCACTCCCCGATGAGACAAGCGACAACCTCGCACTCTAATATAGCATCTCTAACAACACATATGCTTATGTGGGATAGATTGGTCTATATTCCCTGATGCAATGCTAACACCCCCCTACTCCCAACAACACTTCATTAGCAGTGAGAGATACAAACAGCTCAAAACTGGTAGCACAAAGCTTTTTTTTTTCAATAGCTATGGGTCCTGGTTTGTCATTCAGCAGCTAAAATGTGTAACAGCTGCTCAATAAATCAATACTTTTTATGCATTAACGCTATTAAAAAGCATTTACAGTACTTTAAACTGCAGTTACTAAAATCATATTCTCTGTTGTTGTATTGGGTTTTTTTGTATTTATGAATGCATTTTCAATGCCTCTCTTTTGGAAAATAAACTCTTCTGTGGACAAGCTATGAGTCACAAACTCAAAACAGATGGAAAATCTAAACAAACTTCCAGCACTTCATCTAACTGAGAAACATGTCATATCTTGTTTAATCTGTGCCAGTCCTGAAGTGTAAAAATCACAAGTTGTGATAAGAATTATGAGCCCGGCTATTTCTAGGCTGGGAGCAGTGGTGGACTAGTCTAGAGACGACAACCTCATGGTGACAAAAAAGCAAAATATATAAAATTGTCAATTTTAATAAACCATTAGCACGATTCATTAGTGCCAATACATTTCCGTGGAGTCTTTGTTTTGGCTAAAGACAAGTGTTCTACTACTGCTTTTGTTTTTACTTTGTGAAAACAGATGATTAGAGTGGAAATAATGTTAATCACATTTTTTGTCACAATAGCTTTGACCAATTTATTGGTGACAGATCAATTTATATGTTCCAATGAACTTAAAGCCACATCGCTTTATGCAACAAAGAGCGGAACTGCTGTATGAAACAGTTAATACGTGTCTGCATGAAAATGATCAAAGCAACCCAGCATTGCACTCATAAAACACTGCTGGGCATCAGATTTAGCCGCTTTATTCACTCAGACTGAAAATCAATCGAGCGGGAGCAGAGGCATATGCTAAGATCCATATGCCTTTATGTCTGTGAAGGGTTTAAAATTTGTAAATTGTGATTATCACTGATCATAGTCATCATATGCTTAAACTCTGACTCATATCCACAGCTGCCCCATTGGGTGACTATGAACCGTCTTCCCCCATATCCAAGTCCCAAACAAGTGTCGAGGGAGGCAGTGATAAGCAGGTCCTTATCCCTTTAAAGTCAGTCCCATAATCCAACAGTGGAGGGGTGAGGTAGGGGGGTGGGGGGGGGCTTCAGTTTTAAGGGATTTAGTCTGGATTATAGCTAGTCCTTCAAATTAAACCAAAAGTCATCTTTCTGCAGTTGCTCATGCAAGCTGGCGACTGGCTTGTTACCAGCATGGCTAACAAAGAAAATGGAGGTCTATAATTAGAAAACATTCTCATCCAGCTAGCAGGCAAACAACCACAAATGTAGTTAATGCAACTCATTCTCACCTGACTCTTTAATTTATCAGCTAAAATCCTGCGACTACAACCACTATCTTTCATATTGTGTACCTGACTCTTGCTGCCAACCAGCTTAGCCACAGTCAAGCTCCCCAGCCAGGACAACACTGCTCTATCCCCATTGATGCTGCTTCCCACAGAAAAACAAGGCCAAATCTGGGTCTTAGAGGCTAAAATAATCATTACTGGATAACAAACAAATGAAGTCAGAACACTACTCTCGTGTCTGTAGTCCCCCACCACCCTCGGTATTTTGCCTGCTTTCCTATCACAGCCACATTTTAGCATTTAGGGCTTTGAGAGCGGACAACATTTTGGCCAGACAATGCAAAATGAGAGAAAAACAAGACTAAATTATGGAGAAAATATGCAACCCAAATGAAATCAATAGTTGAACATATTGAGGAATGTGCTTTACAGATTCACTTTCTTGGCAAAGGCTCTCACTCAACATTGATTTTAAGTGAAAGTGAAACGAAGAGATGGCTACCTTAGCATTTTTAAAAAAAAATTTTTAGATTAGCATTAAGATTGAAAAGGAGAAACATCTGTCCAACAAAGCGGCCAGCACAACATAAGTTTAAAAATTAACTCATTCAATTTTAGCATTTTTAAAAAAAATCAACAAGTTTCAGCATATTTCCAAAAGGATTTAAATATTCTGTCAGACATTGTGTATTATTCTTCACATCAATATTCTTTTACAGTCTTAGAGAACAAGTAGAAACGCTAATGCATTTGAACTCAACCGTTTTTCTTCTGCCATCATCCAGGCTATTCTATTTCAATCCTTACAGTTGGCTTTGATGTCACTTGCAATCAACCTTTGTTGCATTCATATTACCCTCATTGAATTTACAACCCTTGTTTTTAAAGTGAAAAGATTTGAGCACTTTTCCCTGTAACCAGTATAGAAATGCAGCCCTTCACTCAAGCGCTCCATAAAACTGAACTGGGAACAGCTCTCAAATAGAGGACAGGTACAGGAGGGTAATCATGAAATAAGGAGGTTACTGGGAAAAGTAGTGCACCCTGAGTAGTCTGATAGAGGCCAAGTGCTTTTCATTCATTAACTTTGCCGCCTATGGTAAATGGTGGACGTGAGGGGAAAGTCAAAGCCGGCATCCCATTGTGCTCCACAGCCAGACATTAACTGAATCCTGAATATTTTTTTTCTGATGCCACGAGAAAGCACAAAGAACTGGGTGAAGTCGAAGTTGTTATCATTTCCCTTGCAATGCAATCATAACTTATCATTAATACTGTTTTCATCCTTCAAGCTTAGCCCAAAGTAGATATCTAATCTATTCCTTGGCACACATTCTTATCTTTCCAACTTGACTTGGTATCACTCAAGCAAAGAAATGGTTCCCACCTCCCTTGAAACTAGATACGGGTTGAAATAATAGGCCCGGACTACTTCTGAAAGGGCCTAATTCCATGAAAACAAACCTGTACAAAACAGGCCCGCCTAAATTGCTTTCAGGAAAACTAGATAATCAAAATGCAAAACAGTCTTATAAATAGAAAAAAGAACCCACTTCTAACAACAAATCCCCTATACCTACGTCAGCAAATTCTTCCCCCTGAGTTTCTACTTGCACATTTTGTTTAGGTTTTTCATGCTATCACAGTGTATACTCTGCTCCATCAATGAACTAGTCTGATTTATGTCAGCCTGAATCAGACTGACTGCATGGAGCTTTATAGACATCATGAATGAAAAAGGAGCCACGCATTAAACACATTAGGGGTCCCACCATCTTCTCAGACAGCGGGACAATGGGTGGTGGAGCTGAGATAAAGAAGGGGTATAACAGGGGTGAAGAAATGGTTGACATGGCAGAGAAAAAGGGGAAAATGGGAGAAAAGGTCCAAGACTTTGGTCACACAGGGCAGAGGGAACGTGAGTGCTCTCAGAGGCCAATACTCGGTCATAGCCCATTAGGCTGGCTTGGTGAAAATGCTACAGCTCATTACATGCTTTGCCTCTGCTCTGTGGACGAACAATGCACAATTACGTTACACTGCTGCCGCTCCTCTAGCCATACTGCTGCATACCTCTGAGGCAGCCAATATTGCTGCTGTAGCAGCTCGTCTGCCACCAGCCTCTGCGCTCATCAAACATCCCATACATGTGCTCCCTAATACCCAGGTTTATGTCTAAAAACAAAAGCATTGCATGCATTTGCTGAAATGAAGCGAAAGGAGGAACAGGAAAGGCTGCTGTACTGCTGGAGCAAACAAAACAAAGCTATAATGCAGCATTTGTGTGTGTAATACAAAGACGTTAGCTTCCTTTTGTCTGCTTTAAAGTCTAAAAAAAGGCGGACATGTAACAAAGGGAAAATACTTTTGTTTCCAACTAAATTTAGTTTCATTCAGTGATACAACTACTGTGTTAGATCTGATGCTTACATGCACATACAAGAGAAATAAAGACCATAAAGTCTATGAACTGAAGGCAACATGACAACATCTGCAGTGCTGTGAAAATAAACCCAGGATTAATCTATCCAACAACAAATTGGTACTCTTCAAGTCATCCTCTTTTTTATGCAATTATGCATGCAGTAGCTGACATTTAATCTGATGGGGGAAATGCTAACATCCTCCTGCTCCCTCTTTGTTTTAAGCATAAAAACAGGACACTTGGAAAGGTCATTCTTCCCTGGTGTAAGCTGCTTGGAAAGTTTCCGTTCAGAATTGTTTTTATGGTTTACAAAAGCGCTTCCCCCATTTCCTTGTCATTCAATAAGAATAGCACCAACACTCACCAGCCTAGGGAATAGTCTTACAATTGTGGTAGGAAGCCTGTTAACCTGAAGCATGTACTAATGTCCATGAATCTTAATTAATACTGGATATTTTCAGTCTTCATTTTTCTGTACAAATTTGAATAAAAGCGTTTTGTCAAATTCAAATCATAACAGTTATTAGTGGAGAATTTTAATTGGCTTTATTTCCATTTGTTTACTGTGAGAAAGATTCTGGTTTTGCTGTTATTTAACAAATTGATAGTAAATCCACAATTACCCTTATTTGTACGGAGGGGAAAATATATTGTGATGACATTTTATAATGCATGCAAAAAAACCTTGTGTAAATGCCTCTGTTTTAATCATGTTAAACCAGCAGGACAGTTGAGCACATTCACTGTGGGCTCCTAGAGCTAACAAATCTTCCTTTTGGCCATAACAAGCATTATAGTTTGCGAATTTAAATATGTAAGCTGACCTTTTCTATCCTATATTAATATAACTACAGGCGCGTGCAGCACAGGCAGAAAAATTTGCATTAATGAGAAATCCTTTCCTCTTCAAGGGATTTCCTGGAACATGTTTTGTTTTATTAAAATTCCTTAAAACCTCACTTCTGTTTTGGTGAACAAAAAAATCTGTCAGTTTGACAAATCTTGCGGTGAGACTTGTGAAAAGCACATCTTAACAAAGCAATATCTTCTTCTCCTTTTGGCTTTTCCCTCCAGGGGTCGTCACAGCGAATCAGTTTCCTCCATCTAACCCTGTCTTCTGCATCCTCTTCTCTCACACCAACTACCTTCATGTCCTCTTTCACTACATCCATAAACCTCCTCTTTGGTCTTCCTCTTGGCCTCCTGCCTGGCAGTTCAAAACTCAGCATCCTTCTACCAATATATTCACTATCTCTCCTCTGGACATGTCCAAACCATCTCAGTCTGGCCTCTCTGACTTTATCTCCAAAACCTCTAACATGTGCTGTCCCTCTGATGTACTCATTCCTGATCCTATCTTTCCTGGTCATTCCCAGAGAGAACCTCAGCATCTTCATCTCTGCTACCTCCAGCTCTGTCTCCTGTCTTTTCCTCAGTGACACTGTCTCTAGACCAAACAACATCGCTGGTCTCACCACAGTTTTGTACACTTTTCCTTTCATTTCAGCTGAAACTCTTCTATCACACATCACACCTGACACTTTTCTCCACCCATTTCATCCTGCCTGTAGACGCTTCTTCACTTCTTTTCCACACTCTCCATTGCTCTGGACTGTTGACCCTAAGTACCTAACCTGTTGCATGTCCTTAACATCTCTTTATCTCTGTCTGCCAGCCTGTATAAATCAGTCTCTGCCTCCTTACTGTCGTACCTAGCATAAAAGTCATCATAAGACCTTGTTTGGCCTTTGCTACCTCTACTTTCACCTATACTCCTGTCTACTCTCCTCAGTCCTCTCAGTGTCCCACTTCTTCTTAGCTAACCTCTTTCTCTGTATACACTCCTGTACCTCCTCATTCCAACACCAAGTCTCCTTACCTACTTTCCTTCCAGATGACACATCAAGTACTCTCCTACCTGTCTCCCTGATCACATTAGCTGTAGTTGTCCAGTCATCTGGAAGCACCTTCTGACCACACTGAGCATGTCTTAATAAAGAAATATGTACATATTTTAGCTGCCTCTTTGTTGGGACTCGAGTGTCCAATGACTTCTATTAAAGGAAGCACAATGCATATTAGTTTCAGAGAGCTTAATTTGAGAAATAAAAAACAATGCTGCAGGAAACTCATTTAAATGGGTAATTGCATCTACACAGCATTGCTTGCAGGGCTTAACAAGGTGCGTAATGATGTCCCCTTCCTCAGCGATAAACATCATCGCTACGTCCATTTCCTTCGCTCCATTTAGCTGTCTCACATTTGTGTGAGGACCCATCAACCTATGAGCCCAATGCCATTATATCCCCTGCATTTAGGTGCGTGTCCTTTAAAAATCTTCTCAGATAAATTGTTAGACAGCTAATGCCATTATAGGGCTCCACAAAAAAATCTGCTTCCAATGATGTTTAAAAGGTTTACAAGGAAGATCATTCTATCCACATTTTAGAGCTTTTAAAGACATAAAATAGAAAGTCCTTTTCAGTGACGTTGTCTCAAACCAAGTCAGTTTATCTGAAGAGACTGATGATGAGATTGCTTTCTTTCGACAGGTTAAAAATATCTGTTTGTTGTTATATATTTGTTTGCCTCTGTTCCTCAAAAGAGAGTATTTGAGTACATTAGATGATTTACTGATTCTTTGGTTTGCTAATACCATCATTTTAATTGATTTCACTATTGAAACCCCATATTGTATTAACATTAGATTAAGGCCATTTTTGTATTTTCTGCAGGCAGACAGAGAAAAAGACCACATTTGAGATATTTTCTGTTAAATCACTAGGATTACACAATCTGCTCTGTCTCCTTTCTCCTGTCCCCTCTCTTGTCTCCTTTATTTTAAGATCGACTTGTTCTCTGCTGTATTACTCCCTCTGTGTGCTCCATTCACATGTGGTTAAGGACACATATAGTGACATGTGCATCAGACACTGTCAATCATGTGTTTTAACACTCAAGCTCTTGGCTGGATGCTCTGATCCCGATGAGAGGGTGGCAACCCAGCAGGCCTAGATGCGTCTGACTGGCTGCCTGAGGTTGTTATGTCATTTCATTGTAACTCAGCGCCATTGAGAGTGACATGCTGTGATGGGGTGTTGCAGGTTGGGGTCAAGGCCATAAAAAGCTAACCAAGTGAATAACTAGCATTGCTTGTGCATGAAGTGAAAACCATCTTGTTGAATAATGTCACACAATTACCCCACAGCATCATCGGTTTTGCATGTAAAACATAATAAGAGAAATGAGATAATAAAAAGAACACGAGAACATCACTGTCACACTGTTAATGTATTTCTGACAGACAAGAATTTTTTCACCTCATAAAGACTGGCACTTGAAAAGCTGAGCATCTCTGAAGTCTCCACCTTACAAACAACCTCTCTAAATAATTAGCAGGTTCATCTGCCAGTCAGTCGGCACACATCTGAAGCTTTTGGAGATGAAATGATTCCTTTTAAAATCCTTGAAAAGATGGAGACTGCAACATACATTTACTACATTTCAAGCACATCAAAAAATTAACAAAAAATACTGACTTTTTGGATTAAGTAATTATGTTCTTCTCATTGCACAACAGCTACATATCACTTGTTTCCCACTGTGATTGACAAGTTGTTCAGACTTAAATAGGTTCTGTATCACCTGAGAATTTTCCTTACAGCTATATTTAATGCAGAATAATATACTGTATTTCAATGAAAACTGTTGATTTTGTTCCTTCAGAATAAATAGAGATTACTTGGATCCATCATTATAAGTATGCTTAAAGGGCAGAGCGATTATATTATCTATTCCAACCAGGCAATTCTTATTCTAATTACAGTAAATATATCATATACAGTATATCCCAGTACAAAGCTGACAGTCAAAACCCTAACACGATCAGCTGATGACCATCTATATTTTTTGTAGTTTTTATCAGTGCCACTAATTGGAGATCTAACAAGACACAAGGTAGATTTTTTCTTCTGAGCTGTTGTGTGGTGTTCTTTACTTTTTTTGTCAGTCACACCATGTTCAAAGTAACAAAACAAAGATTCCACCACAAAGTTTGTAAAGTTAAAATACAAAGTTTGATTTTACATTGACTAAAAAGATGGCTAGAGAGTTTAGGGGTTTTTGCATTTAAATTGAAAATCGTCTAAGATTAAAGAAATGTGTCAATTATTTCAGACATTAAAAATGTGTTCACGGAGGACAAAGCTCTAGTAACTGTAGAATGTGTGTAAAACCTTCATTTAACAATAGAATTGTCCTATAAAATCGAACACGCTGGCAAGCACAGGGGGATGAGGACGTAATCAAATACTTTAAAAGCAGAATCACAAAAATGTTCATTTATTGAAAGTGTTGAATGTGCCTCTTGGTCTTCCTTCTCAAAGATTTCAGTGGTAATGTTTTAAATGATAATGTCACAGCACTTATTTCAAATAAATGTGATGCTCTGCAAGACATATTATGTGTGTGTGTACATTCATGACTATGTGTGGGAGGAGATTGGCAGTTTCAACAGATGTGCAGTACACGCTGACAGCATGACATCTACTTTGCATGCTCAATACGATATGTTTGAATGCTTCCATGCATATCGTCCCAATGCGAAGCGATAACGAGGGAAGTGCAGCCTCCCTGGAACCACTCCCTGTTGTCTCTACATCAATATCGAATGTCTTCCTCCCTGATATGGGAAAACAACAGAGATACTCTGACAGTTATATTGTGTCTGTTTTCATTTTCTCATTTCCCTTTGATTGACCATGAGAACTGAACAGATAAAAAAAATGTGCATCCATTTCTATTCTGTTTGAACCAAGGCGGGTAGAGCAGTTTGCCCTCTAAAAACAAGGTTGATGGTTCGATCTGGAAGGTCTGTGGTTCCAGCTTGATGGGAGCCTCAGTATGATTGTGGGTGAATGTTCCACCTAAATGTCCCCTAATGTGTTGTAAAGTTGGACTACAACAGCACAATATAAATGCAAATCGAGTCCATTTACCAGTTTTCCTAAGATTTATGTAGCTGCAGAATCTTTCAGGAAACAATGTAGAGGATGATTACCAATTAACTAAACTCCCCAAAGACTCAACAATTTCCACAATATAATCCAATCCTCCTCTTTTTGTGATTTATTAATCACCTCTTTCTGATTCATTCATCAAATGTCTACAATAAAAATAACTGCTATTCCTTATCTGAATAAGGCCAATCAATAAAATGAGCCAAATTTCTGCCTGATATGCTCATTATCTGGAATCACAGGTGTGAGGAGCCTTAGTACACATTACAAATTCAAAAACACATTCTAGCCAAAGGCCATTCCTTTACTGTATAATTGTCTCTTCCACCAAGTGATACACTATAATTAAGCCATGGAAGACAGCTCTATTCTCCTGTGAGCATTCATATTAGAGCTACCACAGGCAGGTCTAACAAACACCTCACAGCTGATGCTTTTCAAAACAATGGACAGCGATGTTGAGGTAGGTATACACTGGTACACATTCTCATAAGGGAGAATAGAATATACACAGTATGAGGCCTTTGGGGAGACCTGTCACTGTTATCTTGGTCAGCTCTGCTATATTTCTATGTGCGTGTGTGTGTGTGTGTGGGGGGGGGGGGGGGGGGCGTGCATGCGTGCGTGTCTGTGTGTGTCTGTTTGTGCATGCGTGTGTGTCTGCCTGGAAGTTTTGTCTGAAGCATAAAAAAACCTCAACTCCAGCTGCTCAGACACAAACGAGATGTTCACTGCCCAACATAAACTAACAATGGAGTGAAAATTTGCATCGATCCCGAATGGAATTTACAAATACATACAGATCGTATCCTTTTCATCCTCATTAGTTATCCTAATCTGGTTTTGTATCTGCATTCTGATGCCCAAGACTGTTTTAATCTTCATGTAGGAAAAATTCACAAACACTGAGACACTGTTCTGCCCTGGTGTGAACGCAAAATCCATCAAGGATAACTAAATCCTGGATAAATATGTGGGTAGATTTAGGTTGAAAATATTTTTGGGAGACAAAGAAGTCTTATTAATCACAACGGCACAGCCACTCACGTCCAAGCTAGTCATTGGCATGTGGTTTGAGGACTTGGGGAATCAAGCGGTTTTAAACCCAAGCTTGCTCATTGAAACATAGCAATCATCAGTCATTTCCCTGCTATTTCTTTGTGTGTTTGTCAGTAATTATGCTGGGAACATATTTTATTTAAGAGCAGCATCCTGCAGAGCGTCTGGTTTTTGCAAATGTCACAATGAGGAGGAAAGAAAACAATGACAACTGTTGTGGCACAGGGGTTACTTCATTGGAGAGGAAGGCATGCACTCGCAACGGCTACATCTCCCTTTTCTTGGTCCAGGAAGAATATGCAAAGACTGGGTCAAAGAGATGCTTGTCAACATCATGTGTAAGGCAGACAGGAATGGAAGCTGCATGCTAAATAGGTCCAGGCTTCATCAAGCCAATCAACTGCCTCAGAGAAAAAAGAGAAAATGTGTTGAGGGCTCAGACACCTGGCATTAAGTCTCAATCAGCTGCACTCTCTTCTCCCCTTCCTCTCTGTCTATTTGACCTCACACGGCTCTGTAAAAGCTACTCTAAGCTTTGCATATGGAGTCATAAAAAAATCAATCTTCAAACCTGCTTGTGTCCCTCTCCACTTTTTCATTAGCTCAAACAAATAAAGTCTCCTCTAATCCTACTGAAAATGTGCTATTTTTGGATGGCGGAGCCACAGCGACAAGTTGTAGCTGAATTTCCTTCCAGTATTTTTGATTCCTTTCAACAGCCAGACCCATATTTTTAGGCTGAGAAAAGGGTGGTGGTGACCTACATAGTGTTACCTATCCCCTAATAGAATCATAGCATATGGGTTAGTGCTTGTGCAAGCTGAATCCCCCACCTTTGCCTCCACTGACCGGATAACACCGTAGGACAATCCCCTACAACATTCCTCATTCCTCCCTCCTGCGTTATTTACACACACACTGAGCCAGAACCAGCTCAGACCCAGTAAATCAGCATGTCTGTAAATAGGTCTCATTGACCCCACAGGATCCATCGGTGCCTGGATCTCTCTGGATCCACCAGTCAATACATCAATATCTATCTTGTGTTTCTTGTTCTAAGACCCCAACTCCCACCCAATCTCCTTCTCACTGAATGTTAAATGGAAATTGGAGTCATCAATTTGAGTGTGTGTGTGTGTGTGTGTGTGTGTGTGTGTGTGTGTGTGTGTGTGTGTGTGTGTGTGTGTGTGTGTGTGTGTGTATCTGAAGTTGTTGCTGTGTACCGGAGTGAGAATAATACACAAACACACACGTGCAGATGCACATTCTTATGTCACACACACTTACACACACACACAAACATAAATGTCCCTTTCTCTCAAGGGAAGAAGAAGAAATTGGTCCCAAGGAGACGATGCCCAAAGAATCTAATAGACCACTTAATACATACCAAAATCTATAAAGTAAAGATCAGCTTGTCACCACACTTTGTCAGAGCCTTGTTGCTCTGCTTGAGACACGCATGGTATGTTAGGGTAATTCAACAGCTGACCGTGCTGAGCAGCTACGCGGTAACTGTACAGCCAAATGGGCAACGTACAAATAAACCACTGCATTGATTATTCTTCCTGGTAGCACCTGAAATGCCACGTGTTTGGGTGGATTAGCTTGGTCCATATATGTAGCAGTGGCTCAAAATCCTGTCCTTTTTGCAATTGGGCTGCAAACAAAAATGAGAGAGAGGCCAAATAAAGCGCTTTTTCAGGCCCCCGAAATTCTGCTTGGTGAAGCACTCTCCACCACGGGTCAGCTTCAGTGCCTCAGTTCTTTGAAATGCCTTAAATGATTCCACTCATATCAAGTGAATTAATGTCACATATGCCATTTCCTATAGTTCAGCTCTCAATCATACCAGACAGACATTTCATTGACCTGATACTATGTGATAGAATTAAATGCTAAATATCACCAGACCTTGAGAGGTGCTGAAAGGCAGTGAATCTCTATCTCTCTGTTCAGATTCAAAGATGTCAAGGCGATCTACTGATAGTAATTAATGAAAAGGTAAATACATCAAGGCTGACTGTTCCCCTCTCTGCTCCTGACAGCAGGACGATGGGTATCGATTTAAAACCAAACTTCCACCCTTCTTACACCATCACACTTAAAGCAGTCCAGTAAAGGATTTAGGACAGAGCACAGCGTATCGTATCTCACCTCTGGCAGTGGCATGCCGTTGATGATGAGGTCTGGCTGCTGGTGACTCTGCCCATTGAACGTGTGCTGATAGCCATGGTTGGGAGCTGCATTGCGTGAGTTCTGGTTCTCCACGTTGAGGAAGGTGCTTTCGGACCGCCTGCAGCCCAGCGGCAGGCTCTGCTGGTGGTAGTCGAAGTAGTTGAGCGAGGAGGTGAGAGATGAGCAACTCACCACATTCATCTTGTCCGTTTCCTCCACGTCACGTGGCACCAGGCGGATGTCATTCTTGCTCAGCTTCTTCTTCTTGCTGGACTTCTTCTGGTTGCCATATGAGTATTCTGCCACCCTGCGCAAGTAGAAGAAACTGAACAGACTCAATAAAGCAGTGTTCTGCCTTACACTCCTCTAGCCACACAGTCAAAAATTACACCTGGCCATGCAAACTAAAGCACCGTTCGACCACGAGTGCCGGACGAAGCCTCATTGCATGCATCAAGGAGTGGATGAGCTGATTCAAGTGACTCCCCACTCTCGGATTGCAATGGAGCTGTCGTCCCTTATTTGTTTGCATTTGCATGCAATTTGCATGCATGTCACAAACAGGCAGATTATATGCAAACATGCCAAAACCACAGAAGCAAATCAAAAAGAACACACTGGTATCAAACAGCAGTACTGGGGATATGCAATCACATTCAAAACACTTTTAGTCCACATTAATTACACTTATTTTGTTATCGAGCAAGCCCACTAGCAACATGGAGGGCAGAAGACCTGCAGTTTCAATCTCATTTAGTCGCCCTCAGTGGCTGCTAAAAAGTTGAATTGAGTATTTTGACTTTAATAAGAGCAAATGAGCAACATTGGCAGGTTTTATCAAAAGATCCTCAGACTGAGAGAAATATTGATTTTTTTACACAGCTTCACACTTTTCTACAGGAGAACAGATGCTATGCGCTTTCTATTGATAACAACAAATTCATGTGTTCCATACATCCTGTGATGTTTTTTTACCATCTGCATTACTTCAAAATCTCTAAGAGGTCGTGATTAACCTTTACAGCACAGAGCATATGGTTTATTTTCTGCCGTCAACAAAACTAAAGCATAAAACAGCAACATCTGGAAGGTTTTTCTTCCTTGACCTGTGTTTTCTTGAACGTGTGTGCTTTGTCAGTCCTCAATGACCTCTGTCCCTCACTAAAATGCAACCCTAATCCTCCCTCGCTTTCAAAATTACTCTGGTTTAGAAGTGGCACTGTAGTTTGTCTCTTTCATTTTTCTTTCAGATTGCGTCTTGAAAACAGCTCCCTCCTCTATTCTGTGCCGTACCCCATCTCTTTTTCATGATGTCTCTCCACTCAGTGCCGAAATTGAAATCCGGGAGGGAACATCTTGAGAGACAGACAGACTGACAGAGGACAAGCTATAAATTGGAGATAACAGCTCCTCATATTTGAGGTGGCGACTGACTAGTGGCACATCACTGCTGATTAAAGCACCCAGCAGGGAGATTGGTTCAAACTAACACAAGAAAGTACTGTGAGCAGTTTTGAATTCTGAATTTTCTGTTGTCCATCATTGTTTTTCCATCTGAAGAAACAAACAACTACCACTGAAAACATGATATTGGAGAAATTACCTGTCGTAGTTACTATTCCAACACACTGAAATGCACTGATAACTCTTGAATTTGCTGTTTTTGAGTAGTTTTTGACTTTTTTATCTTGAAAATGTAGTATTCTCCCTGTTAACACTCTAAAGGTCACTTCAACTCCTTGAGTGATACAAAAAAATTCAGAGACTTTTTAAAAAAAAAATTTTTAAATTTAAGGTCAGACTTCATAAAATACTGGAATGCACTTAAAACAGGGGATACGTTTTAGAAGCATACAGCTGGTGCTAGAATATAATCATTATCCTAATCTTAATCAACAAATCTCTCAGAACCATATTGTGGGAGTTTTAAAATATTTCACAACTACATCCTTGAAAATAGCACCAGTTACCTCCAAATGAACAAAATGATGTTTAAAATAAGATTACACCTTCAGGTTAAATTCTGAAATCCAATCTATATGTAAATTTATGGCGGTTAAGTGGCACAGGGAAATCAAAGCCAGATCTGATCACATTGATGAACGAAGCAGAATTCGGTGTGCAAGGTCTAGAAAATGATATTCTGCCTTTCTCAAAAAAAAAAAAAAAACCAAGGCAGTCACATACTGCAACATCCCGCAACACCCATGAATTCAAAATTTTACCCTGACCTACTTGCATAGGTCAAAGATCAAACCTAGTGTTTTGACCTACTGTCACTGATCAAAGCACTAGCTTTGATCTATGGTCTCACACTGGCCTTCTCCCTGGTCTTTCTATTTTATCCAATTCCTGACTGTACAAAAGTTGAAATTTGACCTTGACCTAGTTTTCTCAAGGTCAAGGTCATCATCTAATTTTCATCCCCTGTAATGTGCTTTTTGTTTCATCTTTTTATCTGCAACAGTTGCAAAGATATTTGGTTGACGAACGGACGGACGAAATGATCGCTTTTATGCGGGATGTGATAAAATAAAATAAAAACCCGAATGAGCAGTTAGTGGCTGTGATGTGATTTAACCTGCATGATTTTGAATGATCAAACTTTTTTTTTTTTTTTTTTTAAATTCATTGATCTAGTAAAAATGCTCTTTGATACGAAATCCAGCAGAGGCAAATCTGAATGATTCCGGAGCACTGTCCATTAATTGCATTACATTAAAGCTGATCACAGCCAATCAGTCGTGGTGGACGTTAAATAATAAATGTCTGTGACTGCTATTGACCCAATGGGGCGTTAATTGTCCTGCAGCACACCCACAAATTGAACATGACGGTTGGATGTCATATTTATGAGTCAGTTGGTTACAATGGACGGATTAAATCCATCAATCACGTTTCCTTAACGCGGAACAGTGCCCCTCATCAGGATGTGTCTGATTGAAAGCAGTCAGGTTTCTCGTGTACCTCCTGTTCAGCTGTGACTCAAATTTGAAGTCCTCACATGCAGAATGGCAGAAGCATAATCACAGATACAGACACACACACACACACGCACACCGTTTTTCATGCTCATATGGATGGACGCACAGCGACGCATACAAACAAACACACACAAGAACCCCCCACCCTTCACGACACACAAACACACACACAAACACACACACACACACACACACAAGAGATGTAGTCAGTACCTGCAGTTGTACGTCCGGATCTCCTTGTTATCTCTCTTGCACTTGACCGCCACAAAAATCATGGTGACAAACAGGATGGCTGCGATAGAGCCCAGAGCAATAATGAAGATGAGGGACAGGTTGACAGGTCCAATTGGCTCCTGAGGGTTCAGGTCTGGTGAGAGGTAGACAACAATATAGGCCGAAGCAGACAGAGAGGGCTTGCCGTGATCCCTCGCCACCACTGTGATCTCGTAGGTGGATTTGACGTTTTCCCCAAACATCCTGGTGGAGCGCACCTCTCCGTTCACCTGGTCGATTTCAAAAAAAGCTCTGTCACCCTCTGAAATGGTGTAGGTCAGCCTGCCGTTCTCCCCCTCGTCGTAGTCGTCTGCTTTGACCTGGGTCACCATGTAACCCACGCCTGCGTTTCTCGGGATGGAAACCTCCGCTGTGCCATTAACCAGCGGAGGATTCGTCATCACAGGTGTGTTGTCATTGACGTCCAGGACAACAATGCGCACTGTGGCGTTACTCGATAAAGACGGGTTGCCATTGTCTCTAGCCAGAACTTTGAAGTCAAAAGTCCTGGTGTATTCGTGGTCGAACGACCTCATGGAGTAAATGCGGCCTGATGGGTTTATACTGACATATGTGTTTACATCCATGTGCTTAATCTCACCGGGGATAATGGAATAGGAAACAGTGCCATTCATCCCCAGGTCCGGGTCTTCCGCTGATACCGCAAGCAGACACGAACCAGGGAGGTTGTTTTCCATTACCATCTCTTGATAGTGAGGTTTGACGAAGTGTGGCGGGTTGTCATTTTCATCCGTGACTTTGACGACTAACGATTTTGTGGCGCGTAAAGGCGGGATGCCACTGTCCTCCGCTTGGATAGTCAGGTTGTATGTGTCCTTTTGCTCTCTGTCCAGCCTGCCATCAACAAGTATAGTTGAGAAACTCTCGTATTCTTGAAGTTTGAAAGGAACATTGCCCTGCAACCTGCACTGAACTTTACCGTTTGCCCCAGAATCCTTATCCGACACCCTCACCAGCGCAATGACATATCCACGCTGCGCGTTTTCACTAACTTCCACCATCTCTGTGTTGAGTGAGAGTAAACTGATGACAGGTGGGTTATCGTTCGTATCCATCACGTTCACTGTGACTTTGCAATGTGCTGGGATGGAATTGGGTCCTAAATCTTTGGCCTGAACGTCAATCTCGTATATTTGCGCTGTTTCATAATCCAGAATTCCGTTAACTGTGATGATCCCGGTTCTAGGATCGATTTTAAATGCGTTCCTCGTTTTCTCAGTGACGTAACTGTGGAACGAGTACACAACCTCTCCATTAGTACCCTCGTCAGGATCAGTTGCATTCAAGTCAATTACTAGTGTATTAATGGGGGAGTTCTCCATCACGTTGACCGTGTAGACCGCCTCGTCAAAAACAGGATTGTTGTCATTCGAATCCATCACTTTGATATTTAACTGGACCGCGCCTATTTTAGGAGGGTCTCCTCCATCCTCTGCGCTGATTTCATATGAATAGTGAGACTGAGTCTCCCTGTCTAAAGATTTTTGTACAACAAGTTCAGCAATTTTGGACCCATCCCCCCTGGTCTTTATTTCGAGTCCGAAAAGCTCATTCGGAGTGATGGAATATGATTGCACTCCAAACATCCCCGAGTCCGGATCGCTTGCCCCCTCTAGGGGAAACCTGGTACCTGGGGAAGCGTTCTCAGAGATTTCAATGTCAATGTGGCTCGTTGGGAATCTGGGTGCGTTATCGTTCAAATCCTCAATTTCAACTTTAATGACACAGATTTCCATCGAGTTTGACATCACTTCTAGGGAAACAATGCACTTTGGGTTCTGTCGACAAACTACATCCCGATCTATTTTCATTTGGGTTGTAAGTATTCCGGCTGGACTGAGTTCCACCCATCGTGGTTCGGAATTGGAAATCACCCTCAAATACGGCGGTTGTGGTGCAATTTGAAATCCTTGCTTTAGTGCGTCCTTTGTCACATTTCCAATCACTGAGCCGGGCTTCATCTCCTCGTTTATTCCATACTTGAGGTTGATCACTGCTTCTGTCCCGACCAAAAATAAAAGTAACACCGCGATGAGCTGCATTAATTCCATCACCTTGATCTGCATTGTACCTGTTGAGTTTTGTTCTGCCTAATGAAGACCTTGATTATTGCTCACAGGAATGTATGTCAGAGAAAATAAGGGGCAAAAAGGCTCCAAATAATTTCATTTCATAAAAGCTTCCGGGGGAAAAAAGTGTTTGGATGAGGAGTAGCTATTGACTACGTAAATTATATCATGGTGTGAAAGCTATAATTGTAACAAGTGCCTATTTTACTCTTCTCGTGCAGAGCAGGTCCTCCAGCCTACTGCAGCGGACAAAACACTGTGGATGAGCGAACTGTAAAAACATGGTGATTCTTCACACATAGTGGTTTAGTTGTGTAAATCCGTGCAGCTCTTGTCAATCTGCAAACTGGTTTCACTCATGTCTGATTTTTTTATGTAGGTTGAAAGGAGAAGAAATACTCAGACCGAGCAGACAAAAACAATAATAAAAAAAAATAAAATAACGACAATTCCCGTGAGTCGCAAAAGTCCAACAATTTTTTTTAAAAATCGTCCGTACAGATGAAGCAACTGCCTTTTAACAATCCGTGTTAAATCATCCGCTGTGGTACCAAAAAATATTTAAGTCGCATTCCGGATAACCATCTTGCACTGTATCCTTACTGGGTTGTATGGGCTATTGCAAGCTGTGACAAAAATTTCCTCTTCGGCCAGTAGATACAGGCATTCAAACTGCACATCTGATGAAAAGGGCTTAAAGGCTCTGCAGTAACAAAATATTCAACAGCTTAAGTCCGATATCTTTGCCTTTAGATCAAAGGTTACATTTCAGGAATGTCTCACCACATTACTGAAGTCCCGATTACCTTTTTATTTCCAGCAGATTTAATCTTTCACCCGCTCCTCAAGTCCTGAAGCTTTCACTTAATTTCCTCGTATCTCACTTGGAAAAAGGCTGCGCACATCCCGACAGATAGTCCATGCAACACACAATCACACACACACAGACACACACACACACACACACACAAAAGAAATCCGAAAATGTAGCCAAAAACCAGTGATGGGAAAGAAAAAGCGACGCAAGAGCCTAGTGAATGAACAAAACGCATTTCATGTTGGGCTGCAGCAAAGTAGAAGCACTGCAGGAGCCTAGATCCAGCCTGGCTATGGCAGGAAAAAGAAATCACCATTCGTTGCCAATGGGCTGTCTAGTTGACTCAAACAAGCGCTCCTCTCGCTTTACTAGTGCACACTGACGGACGCGCAGCTCCGAGTTGAGCGCTCAGTCTCAGGACCCGCAATCCCCTCAGCCAATCAGGGGTTACACAGGAGGGCTGGAGATGCTGGTGGGTGGGGCAAAGTACAGCAATGAAACACGGCCAACTACCTGTTCTGCAGATGGACGACTCAACGGGCAATTACCGCAAACAAGTTGAAACACTGGGTTGTGTATTAGACGATTGTTCAAGCACTGGTCTCGAAACGCGGGTGTGGGGACAAATGGGTGGTCGCTGTTGACGGCTGTACGGGTGCAACAGAGGTGGGGAGAGTAACATTTATTTCACTCGGCAGAGCAGCGACACAGGGGAGATACTAAGGATATGTTCTCTCAGATCTGTCCCTGTTTTCTGTTCCATTGCAGAAGCCAATCAGCAGTAAGGGTTTGTAACAAGTCACAACACACATCCTGGAGTTTCTATGTGAATAAGGGACGCATCAAAGTTTGGTCTTCTCTGTTTCGGATTTTGTTAAAAACAGCATCTAGATCAGTGCATAATTTAAGGTCAAATGCAGATCTGTTGATCTATACAGCTGTTGCAACTGTGCGCAATCGGTTACATCATCTATACCCTCGATTAATGCGCACTACATCTTTCCTGAAGCAGCACCAGGCACCATGGTGTGTCAATTCACAATAATGAACAAACATCTCAATTTTTTTTTTCATGTAGCAGCATGTTGAGAGGAAACCTTGCCATGAGGGGAAATCAATGCTTGGCAATCAGCGTTTTTTTTCTCCTTAGATGAACCGAAAATAGAAGTCCTCAAGCATTCCCGAATAAATATTCCCAAGTGGTTATTTAGGGTTTTTTTTAAAATAAAAACTTTATGAACAACTGGAGTTATAGATCAGAATAAATTGTGTTCAGGCTATCGAAAGCCACAAGCAACACGTTTGTGTTGATTGCTGGGTTACCAAAACGATTGATAAATTGAAATGCAATAAATTGGTAAACCGTATTGCCCATATTGATACAATATATTTTATTTAACATTAAATGACTGTGGATGAAGACATCATTAGGGGTCACCAATCGAACTAATGTAATTTGTAATAAGATATCATTTGTAATGAGATATAATTCCATCCAATGAGGAAAAAAACTTTAACCATAATTGAATTGTTTTCTTTTATTTGCAGGCTATCTATATGGATTATAATGTGCCTGAATATGATGGCAGGTCTGTCAAATAATCATCTTAATAAATACAGTATATCACAAATGAATTGTCATCCGTTATTTTATCCAGTCTTCCTCATCTCAATGTCAATTTGACACACTGGGGATGAGAACATTTCAAGTCATGTAATCTAAGCCACAAGTAAGAAAACGAGTGGGGTAAAAAGTCAAGTTGACACACATGATGACTACCACCAGCCTCCCCGACACATCTTTACTCATTCATATAGAATGAACGTTCACTCACACACACACACACACCTACACACACACACACCTACACACACACACCTACACACACACACCTACACACACACACACACAGACACACACACACACACACCCTCCGTTGCCCATGCAGCCTGCCAGCCTGTGTCCTTGCCCGCCTCTCAGCAGCTTTGTCAGCCACCATCACAGCCTGTCGAGGGCAGGCCGATTTAAAAGTCACAAGGGTGACACCTAGCGTCCACTCCATCCTCTGATTCCACTTTGTCCATTTTACCCCAGACGTTACTCCCCATTTAAAAAAGAAAAAAATCAATGAAAAGCTGTGAAAATCATTTTGATTTGAAGTTTGATTATATTTGTATGCTGTCCAAGAGGTGCAGCCTAAAATGCAATCATGATAACGGATAGTAATTAATTTGCACAATATAGTCAACCAAACTTGTCAACTAAAACGTTTGACAGCTTTCACTATGATAATACTATGGGTATTAACCTTTGAGGATCATAAGGCATCTTTACTGGGGCTCATTTAGGACACTAAATGACATACATCGTATATGACTCTTCATATATATGTATATGAACACTTTCATTGCTGAATATTGCAAATTACAGGAGCGGAATAAGCAGTTATCCATTCAATTTTTAAATTAATCACTTTCATCTCTGAATCATAATGTTTGGAGGTAACATGGTGTGGTCGCAATAACTCTGAGGTAATATAGAGAAAATGTTCTCTCCTCAAGCCTAATGTAATTATATCTTGACAAACAAGTACAAAGAAACTTGTCTGCTATTCTGTAATGCTCTTCAAGACATTTGCAGCTGTATAAGAAAAGCGCCGGAAGAAATTTTAAGTTCATAAATTCTTAATGTTATCAAGTTAAACAACCATAGGCGGTGGCAGGGGGCCTCCTTTTCCTCAGGGCGTTCTGATGGCTGTATGTTCAACATAATGAATTGTTCGTTGGTATTTCCACCAGTCTGAATATGAGAGAATGTTTTGGAGACTTGTTATTCCTGCTTGTATGTAAAATGAATTCTCCTTGGCAACAGCGTCAATAAAAGAGGTTTGATTGTTACATGATGTTTGTGAATGTGCAACAGAATAGACTGCTTATAAGGGCAAGGATGGATAATCGAATGCAACAGCAACAACTTCTGTTATCACTCCTTGTTTTTCATGTATTTACATGTGTCTATTCTTAGCTTACATTGTTTTTTAGGTAATCCGACAGTGACCTTTCCTCTCCTAACCCTGAAATGTTAGGGTTAAACGCATTGGCCTTGTGAGTTTTATTCTGGTTCTAGTGCTGCCGTGACTGAAGAGGGCTGAGAGGGTTGAAAACGCTGCAGAGGTTCTTGCCCCTGCAGTTGAGTGCGGTGTGAAAAAGAGGTAACAGCACTGCCTGGAGCGGCAGGGTTGATCATAAAATATAGTGCTGTAATTTAGCTACAATTTATTTCCTTCTGTCGGAGAGTTGTGGCATATTTCATTTATGAGCCACAATTCAGCTCGATAGACTTCCTGCTCACAACGTTTCATTGTGTCTTGTCATTGATTTTACCTATGTTAAAAACCCTAAATTTTCTAAAGTGAGAGGAGGCGCATTGACTGTTTAGCGCTAGTGTTTGTTTTTCACTGCCATCATTTTTAGTTGGTGATATAAAGATGGGGAAGTTATTATGAGACCGGAATTTGTTGACTTGCCTGAGCCACTAAGCCATCAGTCATTCAAGCTGAGGAATTTTCTAATTCCTTTTCTCCATCATTGCACAGTATATCTTCAGGTATAGCTGCCCTCAAAGATGATGATGACAAAACCTGCCTGCACATAAAAATGCAATATGTATTATATGAAGTGGAGTTTGAAAGTGATAATCAATGCATTTCTTAATACTAATACAATAATACTGTCTAAATCAGAACACATTGGTTTGGTTCCAATATAATTCTATAATTAGGAGAAAAACCCATCTACTTATATTCAATATCATATTCTTTTATTTACATTTATGTCAGTATCTTAATGTACTCCATGCCGTATGTGACACAATGGACTGTCTGAGCTTAAAGGCTGTGCAGCAGCAGCCAAAGCTAGACGACTTAAATCCATGGGAGTTTCACACTGGTTTTGTGCCAGTCCAGTAGAAAGCACACAGAGAATGACTGGTTTTATTTGATTTTGTGTTTTGTTTTTTTTCTCTGCTGCCAAGGAATGACTTGCATCTGTAGTCTGTCCCTGCCCCTTCCTTGGTGAGGATTATCTAAACTCCTCTGACAGATGCTGGCATTATCACCACTATGTCCTGTTTGGCAGTGGAACTCAGCTCATGCATAGACAAGGGCTTACAAGAGCTAGCACAAGACAGCAGAGACAGACAGCAGCACATTGCTTCTGAACTGACCAAAATGGCCTCACTAATTTTTAGCCAGAGCCAAAGATGTCTTTATTATTATGGTGCTCGTCCATATAGTTTCTAAAAAAAATTGATTTTTGCTGAGTACACCTTGCCAGAGGCATAAAAAAGGACACATTTAATCTATGGGCCTCTCGTCAATGACGATACGCCCTCCACTCCATTCCACAGTGTGTCTGTCCCCTAATACATCAATTAGTATCAATTTTTTCTATTCATCTTAGAGTTCAGACAGTCCTCTAGGCTCAACAACATTGATGTGGGTACAATTCAACAAATTCTTCTTTTGTGTCCTTCATCAGCTTTTGCTTTTTTGTTGTTTTTTGTTGTAGTTGTTGTTGTTTTATGTGCTCTGGATTCTTGTTGTGCTTATTTTAATTTCATCCTGTGTTATTTCTAATTTTCCCAAAGCACTGGCCTGGGACCCCCATCATGGCTGAGTTGAGGAAGAAATAGCAGGTAGAGCCAGACTTGTCTCAGTCAATTGTTAATACCAAAGTACAGTAATGGCATTTATTTCTTTACCCATTTCTTCTCTGAGAATCAGTGAGTGGAAATATAGTGGAAGTGTTTGTGTTTCAGTGTCTTTTTTATTTATTAAATCGATTAGATAGTTCTAAAAGTAAACTTTTCTCATTGTTGTCACTTATCACTTTTCTGTGCAACAATGTGTTACCCTCTTCCTGCAGGAGCAGCTTTTCATGTTTTCAATTTGATGCATTTTAGTAAATTATTAAAATATTTTCAACAAAATTTCCTTTCAGGTATAGTTTTTAACCTTTATCCAGTAGAAACATACAATGTATATGAAACATACAATGTAATGAATAGCACTGTATTCATTGAAGTTATACAATGTCAATGGAATGGCCTCATTATTCTTGGAAAGTTTTGTGTGACACTCACAGGAAATGGATTTAGATGCTCCAGGAAGAGAATGGATGTGGTCCTTGATGCAAACAAATGCAAATTAATGAAAGAATTGTTGAATGAGGCTGTTTGAAGTCGCATGGTTGGTGGGGCTCCTGATCGTGAAGAGCTGAATTGATTTAATATGCAGTTTGTTGATGGTTTAAACAATTAATAATTAGTAACCCACAGACCCGTTTGCTTCTGAAATGAAACACGTTAAAGGGAAACCTGTTTTATTTATGCACAATTGGTTTAGCAATTTATGCTGTTAGATGGCAATTAGCAGACTTTGTGTACCTACAATCCTCTCGTGTTTGAAGTCAAATATGTCCTGTTTCTCTTTAATGTCAGTTTGATAAATAGTCATTTAAAATCCTGATGGCTATTTGATCTAGCACTCTCTTGGAAGTTGAATTACAATTTTAAAATACTAGCATTTGGCTTCACCATGAGCCTTCCAAAATGCTTGTTGGGTTTTTTTTTTCTTCTTGTAAATAGCTTTCTCAAAATAAAGCCAAACTAAATAAAATGGGAAAGAAACGTAGACACTAGTCCCAGGTATTCTCATTTAATGTTTCATTTGTCTTGCAGAAGTCTGACAAGTTGTTATGAAGGATGGAAGATAATGTAATAAGTCTGCGTGGTTTATAGTGGAGAGAAATATATTGTATATTTGTGAAAAACAGTTCAGTGTAATCTGGGAGGAAGTGCACAATGGAAAGCTCCCCCATGTCCTAAATAAATGTACGCTAGTCAATTGGTGGAATTGGTCAAAGTCTTTTAAAGTTTTTTTCTAGAACAAGGAAAGTTCCCTTCAGTCATAAATGTGTACAAGAATAGAAGAGCTGCAGGAAACGGCATGTCAAAAAAAAATCCATTCTCTTTTTTTACCTGAGAATATGATTTACATATTATTTGGAGCATCTTTATATTCTTGATTACCCCCCCCTAGATTTTGCAGCCTTATGTCTTTGTAACTGTAGCTGTTTAAACCTTAATATTTAACATTCTTGTGCTGTTTCCATAGCACGAAGCACAATTCGCTTAATGACAGGCACAATACCATGTTTTCAGGCTTCATTCTGATCTAGTTACCATAGTGTGAAAAACATGTCTTTATTCTGGGGCTTAAACCATTAAAGAATCTAAACAATAAAAAAATATTTTAAAAAAGCCACATAAACCAAAGGTACCAGATATGACCGTACACCAGATATGTGAACAGAATCTACTCACCTGGTGTATGGTCAATTAACTTTTTGTTTATTTAATGTCATCTCTGAGTAATGGTCACAACCTGGTGAAAAGAACACCTGAAAATGTAGTATGGTGCCTGGGTGGGACTATGTTGCCATCTGATACTATCTCCACAGCACCGAGCTTATCTCATCGCCCCCTTGGGGGTACTTACAGCTGTTTTCCCATCAAGACAAATTAGTGGCTGTGTGCCTCTTTCACCCTCTCAGAGTGAGGCATAGAATGGAGACAGTGTGGTCACTACCACTTGTGCTTTTGGATTTAAGCACACTTGGCCATGCTCAGCAGAATTTGAAGTTGATGACATATGTCAGTTTTAATTAAATGTGTTTGTTGATCTCTGTATTCATAACTTTGGGATCCAAGAAGAGGAAAACATGCTGTTGGCTCCCCCTCTAATCTGTCTATCTAATCTAATATCCTTTTTTTTTTTATTCATCTTTTTTGAGTGGCTGTGGTTGATTTAGTAGTGGTAATGCTCTAAATCCATCTAAGCCCGACCAGGCTGAGTGATGTAAAATAAGAGTAGGAGTTTATTTTTGCAGAGGATAACAGTTCTCTTCACAACATCCATTGCTCCCTTCATCTCTTCCTGCTGTGGACACTGTGTACCAACAAGACACCAAAACTGCTGTGCAGATCCTTCCAGAAACCTTGATGACACTCCCACTGTTTATAGTGTGATAAAAATCGAGCCCCTACCTGTGAAAAACTTAGATTTGTCAAAAAGAAAACAAATTTCCTTGAAAGTCTACCTTGACCCTGAGCTTCATAAAACCCAGTTATTGTAAGTCCAGACTGTCCTACTGGCACTCATATACTGTACTGATGTTCACAGTATCACTGGGATGGGGGATGGGGAACGGAGGATGTTACAGTAATGAGGGCTTTGCACTATGATTGTGGCGGTTTAAAGTGTTACACTTCATCACCTTAATACTGGGCCCCAGCTACATTTGATGGCTCTAGCTCCATAAGGCTTGGCTCAAATTAGTGGGTCTTGTTATTTCAACATTAGCTTGTCGACACCTCATCTTAATTTCACAGCCAAACCACATCTAAACCATATAAATGGAGACCTTGGAAGATGCTTCGGCTGTTCGTGATGAGGAGAGATAGGTGGTGAGAGCATGTGTGTGTGTGTGTGTGTGTGTGTGTGTGTGTGTGTGTGTGTGTTTGAGTGGGGGGGGTTTACAGGCATATTTGTATCTTTGCCATCTTTGCCACTGTGTATGGATGTGAGAGTGTGCATGTCAGTTATGTTTCAAAAAGCACTCTCCTCCTCAGAGAGATTCAGAAAATTCAAAATAACAGAGATAGGAATGGAGAGAGAGAGAGGCAGCGAGAGTGAATAAATGAGAGATGCAGAGAGAAAAAAAACAATCTTATCCTATGTTATCCCTGCAAAACCTGACAAAACACCCCTGGGACTGATCTGGCTTAGCATTCAGTGTGGTTAGGGGCTTGCTTGTGCTACTATGATTGAAGCAGGCTGGCTAAGTTGGCCTCATAACAGTCCAGTCACAGTGTAGCCTGCCTAGGGATGACCGGCATCTCTCTGGCCACGGATATGAACTAGAAGGGCAGTCAGAGAGTGAATATCTCTGCCAACACTAATATTCAATCCGTCGATGATATGCAAATCACAAGCACAACCACTAAATGTGTCAATATTTTTCCAAAAACAACATAATTATGGGAAAATTTGTTTTAGCAAAGTAGAAGCGACAGTCATCCATTACAATTCATTAAAAATTTGTGGCAGTATTTACAGAGAATGGTCTGTCTGTATTTTTTCCTTGTTTTTATTTTATGTTGCCATGTTAGGCTGTTTCTGGGCATCAGCTTTTTGGTGGGCTTGTTGCCCCAAGCTAATAGAGTGCAGGATGTAAGGTCAAGCTAAAAACATAGAGCCCAGTTTGCTGGTCTCCTTCTCACTTCTTTCTCTGTGTCCATCATGTAAAAAGATGTGTGTGTGTGTGTGTGTGTGTGTGTGTGTGTGTGTGTGTGTGTGTGTGTGTGTGCACGCGCACGGGCATGCATGCATGTATTTGTGGCACCTTCCTGCAGTATTGTGTGGAGGTGTGCTGTGATTTACTGCTTTGTTGTCATTAACGCCACTCCTCCTTTTTAGTCAATATCTTGCTTGTTCCACCACTGGTCTCCTGAGCCAAGGGGAAGGAGCCATCGTACTAGTTGAAAGTGGAAAGTAATTTGTGTATCCACCCCATGAGTCCTATCCACTCTAAAATGTCATGTGTTTTTTATCGGCCTATGCTACATCCTTCCACCAAGTTTCATAAATAAATACATTTTCTTTCATAATCCTGCTGACACAAAGACAAATAGACAACAAACTGATTTTAAAACTGGACATGTAGACATGTAAAAGTGCAATACTGTGGTTGTCAAGTTTACGTAGCTCCAAGTCACAACAGAAGTTATCTTATGACCCTTTCCAAAAGGGCAGACCTAGTAGATCATGCATTAAATTTACAGAGCAGTAGCTGGACAGTCCAATTTTTTCCCCTGAAGGAGGGTTATTAATTGTCCCAATGTTGTATGTGTTCCACTTGCACAAAATGCTTTTTTAAACATTCTAAATTCTAGGCATGTATCCCAGAATGCAATTAGGCACTTCCATTAGATCAAGCGACACGTCTTCTCTTGTCATGCCTGGCGTGGAATTACGGTGAGGGGATGGAGAAAAGAAGGAAATTAGTATGGAAATTAGCTGCCTTAAGGGCCTTTGGCATTAAAGGTGTTGTAAGGTGCTACAAGAAAGCAGCAGTTTTCCCCTTCCAGAAATCTCAGAGAGAGAAAACTCAGGGTTACAGGAGGATTGATTTCCTTGGGAGACTCGTATCCCTCTGTGCAGTGTGGGATTAAGTAAATCACATATGAAAGGCGTATCATGCTGTTTAGTGTACTGCAGTTGTGCATGAGGTATAGAGTGTCTGGAATAAGTAGATTGTGTTTTAACTTTAGACAGATTTTTATCCATAGAGAGTTGGAGGTCCTTCACATTTTAAAATAAACATATTAGAATTTGTAATCTGTATGAGTGCCATGGAACCAAGTCCAGGCCTAACATGGATCTGGATTGCCTCCTGATGCTTTTCTTTACCTCCTCTGGGCATTACGACTTACAAAATACTCACACTCCAGCACAGTGTGAGTATTTTGTACCTTTAAGGTACAGTCAAGCTTAATTTGAATCAAATGAATTTTACCATACAGTCAGTACAGCAAAACAATGCATTGAGGCATAATGTGTTTAGTGTTTAAAAGCAATTTCATAATTCAAGCACTCACAACATCATCCACAACTTGTATGAGTAATAATTATATGTGTGCATACAGTACATAATTAACTCTAATTAAACAAAGTGGAATGCAAACATTTGCCTTGGTTTTAATTTGTCAATACAACAACAACAACATGGCAACATTTTTTATGTACATTCAAGACATCTGAAAATAATGAGAACATAAAAATGTGTTTCAAGCAAATGCCTTGCTTATGTTATCCACATTGTCTTCGGTCATTTAGCTTCAATTGTAAAACGCTGACGTACAATTGAAATCGCTGGGCCAAATGAACTGCTCTCAGCTATTCTCTTTATTTTTAACTTTCTAACTGTCCATTCATTGGTTAACCATTAAGTCATAGCGATTCAATGTTCTTTTGTTAAAATGTAGCTATAGTAGACTAATTACTTACTGCTTTACTTACTGGCGGCACGGTGGCATAGTGGTTATCACTGCTGCATCACAGTAAGAAGGTCAGGAGTTCAAACCCCATCATTTCCAACGTGGCCTTTCTGTAAAGAGTTTGCATGTTCTCTGAACATGTGTCTGAATGGGTGTTCTCCGGTTTTCCCCCATTATCAGGAAAAACATGCATCTCGGGAATATTAGGTCATGTTGGACCGCAGTGGTGGCTCTGGATCAACTATCCATCTGGCCTCGAAATTTCGTTGTACCATATCTGTGTGTGTGTATAATGACAATAAAGAAAGTTTGACTTGACTTTGTTTTTTCAGATTGTGACAGAAATAATGTCTTTTAAAAATAGGTGTAAATTTGATCATCATCATCTTTTCATCTTCCCTTATTCCCAGTGCACACTTGACTGACTACTGACTCCACCATCTACACATTTGAGATCTGAGATAGTTCTCGGACATGAGTACATCAGGTGCACATTCTCAGTAGAAATTATTCCTGTTTGGGTCCCATCAAAAAACTAGGCGACAACTGAACTATGGTCAGTATTCTGTTATTTATTATTTATAAATTGAAATAACTGAAGATCTTTTTGAGGGAAATGGAAGAACAGGCTGAATACAACATCACGTATTGCCACCTCCACTTTGGAAACACTTCTGGAGGTCCCTGTAATGGGAACATGAGTCGTATTTGAAGTTGTACAAACAACTGATGTTGTTGATTTGATGAATTTAGTCAGAGAACAGCCTAACACAAATCATTTGTCCAAAACTCAGCATCTTTGTAAAGAATTTCAGAGGAGTCCCAAGGTTACACGTAAAAGCACATGTCAAGGTTGCACACTGTATTTCTTCTTGTTTCTTCAGTCACCCTTTAATTTCATACAACTTAGACATGTGAATGTCTGTCTACTTGACTTTCACATAAGGCAGATGTTATTTTCTTTCATATTTTTGGAACCAATAGTTCTGTATACATGGCCACACTGGATATTCTAGAGAATATAGAATTTAAAGCTATGGGGATTACACAATAACATTTCTACCATAGAACTGTAAATGTTGGAGGCCTGAAAACACAAGCTTTTGAGGATGGTTTGAAAAGTATAACTTTTTGAAGACGCCAACATTACCATTACCACATAGACTGGAAACTCCATCAAACTGTCCAGTTTGTATTGAAGACCCTATTTAATGAAGGCTTGCTTTTCTGCTCTTACGGTGTAATATTGTTTACAAAAAGTTACATCACCAACTACAGGATTACAGTGGGATTTTTGTTCTGTTTTTGGTTTTTGTTGCACATGGATAAATTCCAAATCTTGGGTGTGTCAACAAGGGCAGAAGCACCCAACACATTTTCTAGAGTTGAGGCCAGGGATAAGAGAGCTGAGATGTAAATTAAGAATTGCTGGTGTTTGACTATTCTGACACAGGTGCAAATAGACACTGCCTGAAGATAATTCCTCTTTCTGGCACCTTCTAGCATCATTATCTCTCTTACTGCATAGTAGAGTACTGCTTATTTTGGCAGGAGGCAACATGACCCTGAGGCTATTGGGATTCCTTTCCCCCATGTGTCAGCTGATGTTTGCTGAGGCCTGAGGACTACTGGTGGATCATAGGATTTCATGATCGACTGCCCATTCAGAAGAGCAAGGGCAAAAATTATTCTCTTTGTGGGTAATTTCCTCATAGCTAGCCTCATGTTAGCTACTGAGATGGAGAAATAAACAAACAGAAAGAAATACTAAGAGAGGCATTCCATGCTCAAGTGTTCTGTTTCCTTGGAAGCCACCTCATGAGTTGTACAGCCTGGCCATTTGTATTCAAGCGGTTTCCTTTCATTTCTGTACTTTAACCAACCATTTATTTAATTTTATGAGTGCCAAACAAGTCATGCCAGGAGTTCTTCAAAGGAGGAGCGACTTTAACTTCTTTGCTGTGTTCCTCTTGATCTCTGGGCACTGGGTGTTTTTCAAGATGAAGTTCAAGATCAATGCACTGAAAGGGAGCACTGGAGGTAAAACACATTCTGACCTGAACAAAGATAGAAATGTGGTATTTTATATGGTATAGAGAAACACTTCATTGATGTGCTGTCTTCTATTTTCTTTCTTCGGGTGATGGATATAATTGCAGTTTTGAAAAAGCGTGTCTCCCAAAAAGATTTTGAACAAGCATAAATTAAAAATTTTAATCTAGTAAGATGTAGGTAAAAGGGCAGCTTTCTATTTTTTTTTAAAGAATTATACTGTAGTTTTTATTACTGCTAAAAACCAAACAACATTGTGAAAGATTAATAAATTAAATTCTAATCAAAAATTATTGTTTAATTGTTGTTTTGATGTAAAGTCTTAATAAATACTCTCCTTGCGTGGGATAATCATACTTGAAAACAATTCGGTTTTATGTTCTGAGTTTTTTAGACAGGAAGACTATTAAAGGTATCCAAAGAGTGTTGAACTATTAATGCCACAGAGCACAAATTCAATTTAAATAAATTCCCCATCATTGTACTAATTTGAGGTAACTGTGACTTTGTGCATCAAGTTTCATTCAAAAAGCAGACATGATCTTAGTTAGCACTGTATCCCACCACTTTGAGGACAGTGAACTTGTACAGCATCTTGTCTTTGTCACTTTCTTTCTCTCCCGTCATTACCCGCCTCTTGAAGAGCTACAACAGCTGGCACACACAAGCTATGTGAGCAGAGTGTGTGCATCACGCAACAAAAATGTGAAATTGGGCAGGCATGAAGGCCATTAACTTGTGTTTTGAAACTGCACTCTTGTGGTTAATTTTCAGGAAATTACAACGGAGGAATATCTTACCAGGGTTGTGAATAGCAGCATTACATTAAAAAAGGCAAAAAGGAAAATTTGATATTACCATCAACTGCTGTCATTACATGTCTCATGAATGAAAGGGTTTGTACTTTTGCTTTAAAACCATTTAGAGTAATGAAATTAAACCTCTAAAATTCCTTTGAACGTAGACAAACCTATATCAGTTTCTTCACTCGACTCCTGTCATTCCAATTTTAGTTTCACAACCAATTTAAGGATTAATTACATCCAAAGTTAATACCCTGGCATTATACTTAGCATGGAGTTCGTGGAGGTTCCACACTGGTTCCATATCGTCTATTGCCTGGAGCACAGCAGCTGTTTCCTCCTCATTATGGGATATTCAGAAGCTGTACAAACACAAACACAAACTTGTAAAAAGCTGAAGAGTTATATAAAGTTTTGAAAATAATGATCAAAGATTTTTTTTGTACACGTGCAAACAGAGTAAAATATAACAGTTATGTTGCGAATCATCAATGGGCAACAGTTGAGCAGGGCTAACGAAAAACCTCCAAAACTTGCAAAGGCATGGTAATTATATTTACTCATAAAGGCATGATCCAGTGTCATGCAACTTATTTGACTATTTTTGGGTACATTTCATTTTTATCAGAACTCCATATTCAAAAATATTGGTTTAAATGCAGTTGTACTCTAGACCTAAAGTATGAAGGAATTCATTGATTCATCTTTTTTAATGGTGCAAAGTATTTAGAGTTATGGATTGGCATACATTTTTTTGTGATTTTTTTATGTAACCTGAAGCCACTATCAAATTCTCTACATTAATCATTTTAAAAACTTGTGGAGAACCGACTAGAAGAGGATATCATACTGTATCAATAAATATGTAATTTCACTCTGAGACAACAGTGACCTGATTTTGGCAGACCTCCAACAGCTACTTGCTAGTAAAAACAGGTCCCGATTCAGAAGTAAAAGATGATCCATGTTAAATATTGATAGGATATGAAGATTTTTCAGCATTATAACCTTGCCAGTACTGAAACTGTCATTTGATTAAAAGATTGATTTAGTGATAAGTTTCATTCTGCTGCAATTGTTTGAGTTACAATAACACTCTGTCAACTGATTGAATGTTCTTTGGCTAAGGACAGACAATGTGATAACTGTTTCTTCAAATAGAGAACACAAACCAAATGACATGAATGTTTGTTTTGGTCTATATCAAATTGAATCATGGAATAAATAATGTTTATAACGGTTTGTATGATGTAATATTCAGTGTTTTCACCTTCATCAGTTCCAGCCAAAAGTAACTGGCAAGAGCTAGTAATAGAAGGCACTATGCAACTGTTTTATACAATGGGCCTTGTGTCAAAACTGAATTTATTCACACGGGTGAGTCCAAATAACTTTTCACGCTGTCACACTAATATAAAATGTTTGTTTTGTGAAGCCTCATAGTTGTTTCCTTTCTATTCAAAAGGAAAAATGTCTGTTTCTTGGATTTTAAATTGAGGTTTGTATGAGTCATTTAGTATTAAAGCATTCTGCTAAATTAAATTTAAAACCACATTTGATCTTTGCTCAACTCACAGGATAGAATGACAAAACAGGTTGGTGCCACGGGTAAATGAGCTTGAACACAACACAGAACACAGATGCACACATTTGTTAAAATACCATCACATGAATCTGAATAAAATGGGAACATTTACCTATCCCCATTCAAATCAACATTACACAGAGAGGTGGAGAATATATTCGAGGTGACCCCTAACCTCTCAATTTACCATCAGTAAATTACAGAATCTGGTCTTTAATAGAAAAGAGCATTCAGCTATATGAAGCCACACAATGGAGTGTGAGAAAGATGAAGGCGAGACAAAGATAATGAGGAAGGTGAACAGGAGTATTAGAAAAACTTCCCTCTCAGTGTCATAATTTAGCCAAATCATTATATTGTGCACTAAAGTGGAATCCAGGGCAGTGATTAAGATAAATAAAAATTCATATGAAGTAGACTCTGTAGCCAAGCTAACTTCTTTAAATGGAAAAAAAGGGAGATGAAGATGTTTTAAGTGCACTTTTGCCATTGACTTTAGAATGTGTAGTTTTGAAGATGGTCCAATTTCTCTATATCGACCCATAACCAGTACACAAACTCCATTTTATCCTTCAAAAAATATCAGAAAATTGAACTATTCAATATTTTGAACTACAGATTGTTTTGATCTTGTTTACTAGACATTCCTTGCCTCCCGTTGATGCAGCTATGGTTTGAACTTTCAATCATTGGAATAATAAAACATTGCTTTGGCCATTTAGTGCATTGCATCCTTGTGTACATGTCACACTCTCCAACTATAACCCACATAGACATTTTTTCACCACTGCCAAACATATTTTAGTGTGCAGAAGCTTCAAACAGTTTCCTTCAGCCTTTGCTTTAGCTAGTCTGTTCAATTTTCCCATCACTATATGTTCATGCTGATGTCAGAGGTGTAAAGTGGGTTCTCCCGCAGCAAGTTGGAGCAACCCCATGATGTTCACAAGCAAGTCACCATGGGCCTGAGAAGACCTCAGGATATACATTCTTTGCATACTTGGTTACAGTTTCTCTTCTTAACTCTTGACTGATATCAGAGCAGCGCAGGACTGCAAAAGCAGGATCATCTTAAGGTGGATAAAGAAGGTCTTCCACTATCACAAAACTGTGGATTAACTGGTGCCTTCTCTTGACTGATATGAAAGTGCACTGCACTGAGTTTATGAGTAGTGCAGAATAAACTCTAGAGGCCAAAGGTATATTATTTCAGTATCAGTATTCAGTAACAACGTCAGTCGATAACTGAGTATTTGGTTATTTTACTTGGGAGGCAGAGGTATGTATTCCATAGTTTGACCAGTATATGAAAAATGAGTAAAAAATCAAATTATTCAAATGAGAAGTTTCACTCTCTAAAAAACAAAACAAAAAGAGTATAAAACCAGAGTGTAACAAAAGGAGCTACTAGAAAAAGATCATCCGAACACATAAAATAAGTTCTGCATTCAAGTCATATTGCTGGTCCAATAGAGAGGAAGGACTGGGATCACATGGGCCTCCCAGTTGTTATTACAACTAGAAGAAGAGGAAGAAGTAGTATACTTTATTTAGGGCACCTCGGCAGTGGCTGGGGGGTGAGCTGACGCCTCCCACCGTCAGCTCACACTCCTGGTGGGTTCCTGGCGGGAGCGGGATTTGATCCACCGATGGTTGGAGCGATCTGTCTACAAGACGTCTGCTCTACCGCTGAGCCACTGCCGCCCCTAACTACAAAGCATGTGACATTTCAGACAGCTACAGTGTCTCACATTTGCTATAAAACTATTGAAGTGACAACAAAATGATCAACAGTTGCAAATCAGCAGTCCACATCATCCACAGTAACACTGTTATTCTATTAATTTGAAAAGATGTACAGCATGTAGCCAAACCAATGCTCAATAGTTGTTAATAGTTAACAACAGGAAATGCGTTATTCAAATATGAATGCTAATTTACTTATCTGTCATATGCTGTGATGGTAGCAAGTACAAGATGAGGGATCATTTTTGTCAACAATATTTTCCTGTGCTTCTTGTTCAACAATCATGATTGTAGGAAAAGTCTCACTTTGCATCTTAATTTGTAAATGTGTGATACTTTGTCATTCCTGTACAAGGTCTTGATGCTGTCGGCTGCTAGGAGACTGAAGGTTATGTCTACCACAAGTACCAAAAAGCATTGCTCCAGATGGACCTTGCCAGACTGAAGAACCCTTGGGGTGAATAATAAGTGGAAAGCAACATAATCACACTTAATATCCAAGTCTAGTTTTACATTTTACTTGTAATGCTGTGACTCATTCTGCAGGAGATAGTCAGTTTACCGCTCTTTGATTTAACTCCTGCTTTCATGTTTCATTAACTTTGCAAGAAAATGATTGATTTTTGCAGTATGAGATCTAGCACAGCTGGGGGCATGGTATAAATTTAATTTAAGTGTCAAGATGACACTGTCAACATTGTTTATTCAGGATGCACATTATTACACTGGGTTTGCATGTGTGTGTGTGTGTGTGTGTGTGCGCGTGCGTGCGTGCGTGTGCATGCACAACTGGGTTTCAGAGTCAATAGACATCGTGCCTGAACATTTCTACATTTTACATAATGTATACGTGCTTTTGTTTCACTTCGGCAGAGCATGAATGATTTTTATGTGTATTGCTGTCCAGATCAATGATTGGATTTGGTTTTTCAGTTCGTACGTATTGAGGGTGTGGCTTATGCATGCTTCACACACAGACATGCAAAGCAAAGTAGAGGAGACAGGTTGAGTGACAGCGACCTGAGTTGAGGATGAAGTTGCAACGTTACAGGCAATATAAAACGAACATGGACAAATGTCAACCGTAAAGTGCAAATTAGGCCAAAATCTCTACCTTTCAACCCCCCCCACACACACACACCAGTCTCCCCCCAGCTAAGAAACCTTGGGAAAACACTGCAGTGGCTGCCTATGACGAACTGAAAGCTTATAAGCTCTCAGTGTTAGATAAGGTTGTAATGAGATATAGTCAAAGCCTGGCAACTAATCTGATATTTCACCTAAGTGAGATATAGCAAAGATATAAAAACATTAGGAGTGGGCACTAAGAGGATTACAATATGGAAACAGATGTGCGCTGGCATTTTTAATCCACTCATGCTTAACCCTTTCAAGCTGCCCAAACTGCTTTGCACAAACAATGATTATTTAGCTTTCAATAGGGCCATTTCTCATTTCAGGTAAGTAATTCTTTTGCCCCTCTCCCCCACAGACAACATGAAACATGCACACCCATCCTACTCACTCTCATTTGATTCAGTCTTAGGTAAGCAGTGGACAAACAGAGCTCATGTTTGATCAGGATTCACTGTATAGAGAAAGCACGGCATGGTCTGTGTCTCCGTGGTGAATGGTGCGTCTAACACTGATATTTGGTGGGTGACTCAAAAACTGTTTCTGCTTGTAACCACTGCTAATTTACATGTGCCTTTGTTCATGCTGAACTTGTGTGTTTGATGAACCACCCACATAAATGTGTGTGTTTTATATATGTGTAGGATAAAACACATCCTTGTCTGTATGTCAAGCACTTAGTGGCTTAGTATAACCTAATCTCCCATAGACACACTTTGAAGATGTGAGACTAAGTACAACCCAACTGTGGAGGGCAATTAATCTTTCTGCAGTATCCAGTCGGCAACTTTCGTTTTTGTGTGAGCTGATCATTGCTGGAGAGTGTCGTGTGAAAAGTGCAACCATGTGTATTTGACCCTTTGACATATGTTAACACTAATATTAGTTTTAGGAGGGCAGTTCCATTGAGGAGGCTTCCGGCAGGGGATCATTGCAGGTACAATGAAGTTATCACTCTGGAATAGACAGCTGTTACATAGGGTGAAAGCAAGCTTGAGAAAGTGGTTTCATTCCATCTGCCCTCAGAAGCGGCACCCAACAGCCAACCAGTAGTCACTGTCTGTCGGGACACGACCCTGACATGTGGCTGCACAGCAAGCTCAAAAGAATAGAGTGTATATAACCTTACAGAAGGGCACAGCCACTAATAAATCATTGCGATTGGGTGGCTGAGACAATGAGAAATAACAGGTGTCAATCTTCATTACATGTGATCTGCCTCCTCTCCAAATTCCAAATTATTCCCCAATTAAGAAGAAAAATGAAGGTAAAGATGCTCTCCAAATTTGACATCCTAATTAATTACTTCACATGAAGAATTGACTTCATGTCACCTTGGAGGCCTCTTGTGTGGTTTGCAATGAGGAATTATTCGAAAGAGCTCACTGTACAATGAAAGTTTTCAAAGTGGGGAAGACTTTATACTTTGAAAATGTTTATTTTAGTTGAGTTTTAATTTTCCATTATTTACTTTATTAAATGTTACTTCTACATAACTAGTCGGTACTGGTTGGTACTAGTTGGCATGTTGATACTGTCAGACTACATGCCATAAAACGAACTGTTGAACATGCTAAAGAGGTGATTTTAAGGCTGACAGCATGATGACTTTAGTGAGTGAGGCAGCTGTGAAATGAGCTTGAATTGTGCTAAATTAAAGCCGTGTCTTTTGTCCTGTTCACCCATTTGCTATTTATTTCCTATCTATCCACCAATTCCATCTTGAATTGTAACAATTTTAGTAATACAAGAAATTACAGGTTCTTTCCGAGGTGTGTGTGTGTGTGTGTGTGTGTGTGTGTGTGTGTGTGTGTGTGTGTGTGTGTGTGTGTGTGTGTGTGTGTGTGTAGTGTTGGTGGATGATAGACATTGCAAATATGATTTTTCTGTCTGTAGCTGTTCTTTTCTTTTTCTTGTCTTGTGGACATGGATTCACACATACACACAAACACACACATGCACAAATGACCAAAAATATAAAAGTTATATAAAAAGGTAACACAACAGACGTTTGCATAAATTTAACATAATCGTGTAACTGGTGTCCTTGTGAACACCATAGTGATAGTTTTGTAGAATTACAGATGGCTTGATAAGAAAAAACTATGAAAAAATCTCACAAGCATGTCTGTAACAGTCGATGGGAACATTGAGCGACATTACAGAATTTGGCTCCTGTGATGTACAGTACAACAGTCTGAGCAAGTTGTGCGTGTTGAATGTATGTCATTTGAATTTAGAGCCAACGCCCTCCTTTGGTGCAGTTTTTACACTTGGCAGTGTGATTAACGCATGTGATGCTCTAAATCTGGGTTGCTCAGAAAGCACATGTGCTAGATAGAGATGGACTCCAAATCCTTTCTATCTTTTGCCTTCTGGCCCTTCAGGATCACACTCTAGATCCATTGGATTATTTTTTTCTCATGATGATCACCACTAAATGAATATTTATAGCTTGAATGAACATCCATGAGGTGTTATTTGGAATCAAATACACCCTGTGTGCATTTCTACATCTGTGTACTGCTGGTGTTTTTAAGACAATAAAGAATTTAAATTTTGTCACTGATATACTTGAAATATGAAAGTAAAATGGTTTACATAACCTTGCGTAAATGTCTGCAGAACCTCTCATGTAGTGAATACCTTGTAAGCTGCAGCACTTCTCAGTCTTATGGTGTGTGACTCAACTGCTTCGCAAATTGTCAGACAACCTACAAAGAGAATTATGGGCCCTGAGGGGTCTTGGGGAAATTGCACCACTGGCAGTTTTATCTGGGGGTGCTGCAGGGCATAGACAATGCTCCACTTAAGTATGATGACAGACTAGAGGGGATGTACACTTGCCTTGTCTATATACTTCACAAAACCTCACAGCTGAAAACTAAAACTCCTGGCATCCCCTGCTGAAGTTGCCGCTGTATGGCGAAAGTCAACTGCTGTGAATTTAGCTTATTAGCCAACCTGTTTCCTTTCTATCTGCAAAGTAAATTTAACTATTACTTTGCAGATATGAAGGAATCACAGTATTAAACAAAACACAGATTTCCAGTCACTTGAACGGTGATGATTAATACACCCAGCAGCCTTGATGGATGCTGCATAGGGAGTCATATACCATCACAAATATGGGGAGCATATGACTCACAAGGTGACAGGCTGCAGCCAACAGGTCTGAGTGCATTTGCCTCTTGGTGTGTTTACATGAAGTCTGCTTTATAATGGAGAAAGATAAACTGCTAAATGCATGCACAACACATTCAGGGGAAGTTGTGTGCTTTGAAGTGGTTATTAATAAACATACAGAAAATTCCTGAAGGGATCAAGACAAGACACAAAAAAAAAACAGCACAGAAGAAACAGAGGAGCATGGTGCAACCGAATCCAGGGTAGCTCATGTTTCTTTCTTTTCTACGTGAACATGTTGTTTTGATGTTGCCTCTGTGTGATTTGAATTAAACGGTGCAGATGAGAAGATGATGGCTTCTGCTGAGATGTTTGCATATTGGCCTGCTGGTGAGGGTGTTTTCCTGCATGTCAGTTTGTCATATTTGTGATGAAACTCCAGCTCCTCCTAAATATATTTTCCTCCCATTTGTAAAAATATGCAGTCACTGTTCTGCACGGTTTGCAGAAGTTCGCTCATTAAAAGCAGTAATGAACAGAAAGCTAGGCAGCAGGCAAGGTGTTTTATCAACACAGGGGCGGAGAAGTGAACCAAGATATATAGCCTCGTTTCTGACACTCAGCAGAGAGCAAAGAAAGTGAACTTGGGACTTTTCTCGTATTTCAATGAGAGATAAACAGCAGAATGAAGCTTGCTATGTATGTGGTTCTAGTGGAGCCTCTTGCTGCCTGACCCGTCCATGGTGATGAATAATGAATGAGCAGAAGCAGCAACCATTTGAAGACAGTTTCCTGATGAATGATTACTGGCTCCATTGGGTCTATATTTACATAGGAGATGAAAATGTCGAGTTGAAGACACAAGGCTGTTACAGTCATGGAGGCTTTTATACTTTTGACTGCTGAGCAGACATCGTTTTTAATGTATGATCAACTAGCCCAGCTGACCCTAAAAAAACCACACATAATAGAATAACTGAAGATTGATGAAGGCTGCATTAGATGACATTTCAAGAGATGTATTTATCTATTATGCTATTAAATTGATTTGTATGCAGTAGCAGAAATTTCAATTTATGTTTGTAGCATTCTGTACAGCTGTTCCTTTAATAACCACATTCATTACAAGGCGACAGTAATCAACAGAGCAAAGAGAAAACTTTACAACTGAGGTGAGGGAAATTTCTTGGAAAACACGGATATAGACTTACTAAAATAATGAGGGCAAAAATAATAATTACATTTGCAGAAAATGAAACAGAACCACACCTCATTCCTTTGCAGATTGTTATATCGAGTAAAGCAGTTATGCCACTGAGGGGGTGGGTAGGGGATGAGGGGTAGATCTGTCCCCATCAAAGTCAAAACGCTGTTTACAGCTCAGAGCAGACACCAATGCCACTACTTTCACCTCACGGTGCAAAATGTCGCTAGGTTTGATCAGGTTTTTGAGACGACTTAATCTTGTCTGACAATGAAGGCTGATCTCTTCTATTCAGCAGAATCAGCCCACAGCTTGCCCTACTCAAACGGGGCCCAAATTCTCCCAGAATCCATAATCACTGCTATAAGGGATTTTGGATGCATTACATTTTCTCAAGTAAAAGCACTGATCTGCATTCATCCCTACTGAGCACTGGCCCAGCTGAATGCAAAACGGCCCTGTTGAATTCTGAAGCCCCAAAAGGAATACAGTATGTGACAGTAGAATAAGAGAGAAGATCTTTTCTTTGTTCAAAAGAAAAGCACAAGAGTAGCCGAAGGAACAGGTAATAGTCACCATTATCCCAGCACTGCTTAAAAAGGGCACTTGATTGAACTAATTGCAACAGACACTTTCTTTCACTGTCCAAATGTTAGTGAGAAGTAGAGGCTGTACATGTAGGAGCGTGTGTATAAAGTGCACACAGCAGATGTGCGTGTGTGTCCCCCAGATGTTCACTGTCTTTGATAGGAAAAGACAGTCATGTTAAAGCCAGACGGTATGCTTTTTCTTTGAAGGATATAATGAGCGTTACTTGTCTGGGCCACAATCTGGGAACCACATATACTGCTATATTGAAAATAGCATTATGATGTTAATTTACATTATAACTGTCATACTGGATACCTAAATGTGGTGACTGGAATTTGTCACTTTTACTCAAAATTGAAATTGATGTTAAAGATCTGCTTAAGGAAATGTTAATTTGAGCAGATAAATAAAAATTTTTAAAAAGTTTATCATCATTTCTTTAACCAGACAGCTTTTGTGAAATATCTTATTTGTTTATAAAATGTTGGTAGCCTTTTATTTGAAGGGTTTTGCACAAGACAGATATGACAACATGGTAACAATGAAATGGCATTTTTCGTCAAAGTTTTGTGTTCTGTTCCTGACTCAAAATAAATGAGCCATTTGCAGACAGTACTCTTTAAGCTTAATACTTAAAGTTTCAGTGGTAACGGCTTTCAGCTCTCCAGCACCAGCAGGTGGGGAAAAAAAAGATCTTGAGCATCTGTCAAATTTACCAATACCTTGTGAAGACAATAAAATACAATCTTCTGACGTTTTCCTCTCTCTCTCTCTCTCTCTCTCTCTCTCTCTCTCTCTCTCTCTCTCTCTCTCTCTCTCTCTCTCTCTCTCTCTCTCTCTCTCTCTCTCTCTCTCTCTCTCCATTTTATGGACATCTCTCTGCACTTCTTTTTCACTCTGTCTCTCGGACAATCAGATGGCTATTGCAAACGAAATGGCTTGGAGAGGTCCTTCACTTATCTGAGGGTTGGCGGTTTGATCTCCGCCCCCTGCAGTCTTCAAAGTGTCCTTGAGTGAGATAGTGAACCTCAATTTGATCTCAATTGCCATTTCGTTGGTGATCTAAGTCACCTCTCTACTTATTCCCTCTTGTCAAGTCTGGCCTTTTAACATTTTCTAACTTCCAAAGCCATTGTCTGTGCAAGAAGGGTGTTACTATGTGTGTGGATATTCTGTTGGTATATTACCCCTTGAGACTGCACCTAACCCATAAAAAATATACTTAATCTAAAAATCTGTCTTGTGTCCTTGAGTAAGATACAAAACACCAATTAGCTCCCAATGGCTTTTTCATTAGTGTGTGAATGGTTATGAGCAGGTGTTGCCCTGCATGGTGGCTTCCTCCACCACTGTGTAAATGTCTGTGTGAATGGGCGAGTCCTGATGCCCGTTGCATTTAACTAGATTGAACACACAGTCTATACCACATAGACTGTTTATTTTTTTATCCTAGTACATCTGTGATGCCTTATTAAAGCACGGATGCCAGCTTTGTTTGGATGAAAACAAAAAACATTCAAAGCAAAAACACTAAAGATGGGAGTTATTAAATATTTTGTTAGAGTGCAGAAGGTAAAAAAGTTGTTTTGTCCAGACAACCAAACATTGGTCTTCAGTGACTTGAATCTTTCACTAATGGATCCATGTGCTAAATGTGTCAATATAAGAGTTTAAAAAACAAAAACAAACAAAAAAAATTATGAGAGGTCCATGAAGTTGAGGTCAGGGACTCATGGTACAAAAAATTCAACAACCTCAGGCCCACTTGTCCTAGGTTTCATTACAATGCAGGTGGAGGCTGAAACTGCAACAAAGAAAAGACCTTTTAGACTATTTTTATAAACCCAAATTTGTATGAGCAATAGTTTTGCTTCATTCAAGAAAAATATAATCAATAACCTTGCTTCCATTACACAAAATGACCACAAAAAACTGACAGAAATATTCGAGTACAAGTCCTATAATGAAATGTATTGAAACTTTAATCAGCAGTTAAAGGCCAGTTTTCGTGAGAATGATTTAGTGCTTGACTTGACAATTAGACAATATATTGGACAGGCATGACACTGCTCATATCTATCAGATGTCAAGCTGCATTTTACACGAGATAATCATGCATGTGAGTGCAGTATTAAATTACTGTAGCTACTTGCGTACTCAGTTAAGCTACCAGTTAATAAATTACATACAATTACATAAGACCAAATCCACCACCCAGAAAAATGCACCCAGCCAACAGAAATAGTGTAATTTTTTTACAGCAAGCCAAGGCAATTGTGATGCTTAATTACAATGCTATCTCAATGATTAATAAAACTGTCAAACAGACAATGCAATAAAAAAGGTACTTTCATTGTTTATTTAACAGTGAAATGAACTAAGGTGTTCTCTGTGCTGTCACTGTTCTAAAACAAACAAATTTATATTAAATAATCCTCCACATAAAAACAGTACGCTGTTCTGTCTGTTTCCACCTGTCTGTGCTCCCAGCTATGCTTATGATCAATTTAGACTTGCAAAGCAAATAACAAGTTAACACAACTCAAACCACAGCAGCCAAAGAATAAAGATCTCAAGTCCCTCTGGATCAATTTCTCTCCATCCTTACCCTCTGGTGTTTTTCCTTCACGTGCACTCACACCTGTGCGCTTCTACTCCTGTGCAGCAGAGACATCAAAGGTATCAGTCCAAAGATTTGTGCATGACATTGTCATTATATGGAAGCACTTGTGTTGTCAACATGTGGGTATTTGTATGTGTTTTCAGCTTTGCTCACTCATTCATAACAGTTTTCTTTCAGACTGCCACAAAAAACTCTAAGCACTATTTGCTTAAATGCAGCACACTAAATCTTTGCTCCTTTTGATGCAACCACTTTGATTTAGTTAGGAGGAGATTGATGTCACCTTTTTATTTGTGTTCATTGTTTGGAATGAGTTAGCAATAAATATTTTGCTGTAAACTGTAATTCTTCCAGGAGTATTTTTCCATCCACAGTACCTGATAAGGAGACTGAGTCTACTGTATGACAGTCTGTTGCAGACAGATTAAGAGTGCCATTTGTGCTAACCTTGCAATTGACAGGAAAACTTGTGACTGCTCATCAAATATAGTGAAGACAAGTAGATCTCTAGCCTTGAATAGAAGTACATATTTTACATGCATGAGAGAAGTTATTTTTTAAATTGAATAGCCTCCAACAGGCACAAACAGTAGTGCTTCATAAAATTGATTTTATCAAATCCCAGGTTGGTTTTAAGGATTTTTGCTCAAGGTTAATGTCATCACTAACAGCAGAGTGAATCTGAATAACAGCAAAAAATTTAGGTGAGTGTAGTCTTGATGAGAATGAGAAGTCCCTTAAATTTGGAATAAGTTTCCTGTCCTCAAACAGGTGGCATTTCATTTGGCTTTTGAGTAAGGCTACAGTTACCAAGTGATAAGTCTGAGCTGTCACCTCTCTTGTTCCCTCCCAACTCCTTTAATTTCCTATACAACTTTGGGAAATGTTACTCCACGACTGTCTCATCATTCCTCTACATCTGTGAAAGCATGGAGCTGGAGAGAGCTAGATTCTGGTGGAGAGCCTCACTGGATGTTGGAGATGGAACAGTCAGCTGTTCAATGACTGACAATAGGGTTAATAGGGTTCACCGGGCTAATGAAGAATTAGAGTTTAAATCATCAGAGAGGGTCAATCTGTATGTTCCAAAGCTTCTACAGATGTCTGTGCATTCTTTGCAGTGGAATACAAGTACACCAGTTCAGACTGCATTTTAATTGGACAATCTCTCATGGTTTGTGTACATTGCCAATTTCCTTTACTAGAGCAGGAAATGCTGGGATCTATATGTGGTGAGGTTGAGGTGATGAATGAGTATAATAGTATTTCCAGAAGTTCTTCAAAATGACACACTAAAAAGCAATGAATTCTGAACTCTGCTGACTGGGAAAATCGGGAGGAAGTTGATGCCTGGAAAGAAATTTCCTGTTGTAATTGTGTCTATTAAAAAGACTTAGACAAGGCTCAAAGTGCTTTAAGTTACACAAAACAGATTGGGAAATTTGATTTTAACACATCCTTGACAACATCTCTGATAATTATTGTCTATATCCACATTGTAGTTATCAAAACCTATAGATAAGTTCTCATAGCGGACAGGAAGAACCCAAAACCACAACAATAGAGGTGTCCAAAATGCAAACTTTTAATCATACGCAGAGCCCAAAACCGGGTAATTGGAGAATCAAGCAGACTCATCAGACAAGGAGAATCCAAAAAACAAGGAAAATCTTAACATGGTAAGCTTAGGAACAAGTACTTTGGAAAGTAGGACAAGCCACTAAACAATCCGGCAGTGAACTGAGGGTTGAGCAGAGTCTATGTAGGGTGGAGACTGATTGGGGAGATGGGATGCAGGTGGCTGGAGCAACACGGGTGATGGGATGAGCTGATTGTAAGAAGGATTTGGAGAAAGCTCTGTAAAAGACATAATATGTTAACGAAAGAAAACACTGGTGCAGTTGGAATAAATGAATGGAACTCGAGTCCTAGCAGGAGTTGTGACATAAGTAGATTGAGGACAAAGAAAACTTGTAAAGAGCAGCTACTTCTCCTAAATCACAGATGTCTCAGATAGGATGAAGACGAGAGTAATTGGAATAAAAAAACATGTCCTCACATTGTGAAGCTTCAGCTTCGAGGGGGATTACACATTTTTTGGCAGTTAAATATTTGCAGGTTGTCAGTCATTGATACTGTACTGTGATATGAACTAAAAGTGTCTACCTGTACAAAAATGTGCAGTGAACTCAAAGAAATATTGAAGAGGCAACAAACAGAATATAAATGATAAGATAAATGGCAGTTAAGTAATTAATGACTGACAATTAGTTCAAACAGAAAGCGAGTCTGATGGTGGATGGTGGAATATTGGTCATATCAATTGCCAGAAAAGAATAATGGGAGATTAATACTGAGAGAATTTCTACTTAACTTGTTGAAAGAGCAAAAAAAGAATCTCTGCTAAGAAAATAAAAATAGGAGCTATTGGTTGCTTCATTTTAGTATCACTTAGAATCCACAATCCATTAACACCTACTGCTCCACACATTTCATTGAGCTGACTTTACTATTGAAAGACTGCTTATCTCATTGTAAGACTATTTCACACAGACAGCACAAAGAAAGAAATCAGTATTCTACAGGTGATAACTGAAGGTACGGGGGGTGTATCAACTCTTCTCCTTCAACCTTGGTCCTTTTTCTGTAGGAGACAGACTCCAGTAGACTCCACAGGTTGAGCACAAGGGTTAAGGTGTCGGAAGCGCTGGGCTCTTCAGGTTTAGAGGCCTGTGTATGTGCAAGCATGCGGAATTGGCTGTGAGTTCAAAAAGAATCGGTGAGAGTGAGGAGTTGAGTTGAAACCTGTTATTTCTCTCTCCCTCTATTTGATTCAGACTCTCTGTAGCCCTTTTTAATGATGACTTTATCTGCCTCCCACTGGAAGGCAGCGGAGCATTGGCCTTGGGGCCTGCAGCACTAAGGTATCCGCGTTGCAACCCTTATGTTTCTCCGTCTCTGCTTTTCATGTCAGCCCTAATTTAAATATTTAACCTTGGATACGTAGAAGTGAATTGACAACAATTTCCAGAATACAAAATTAGATTTCTTGTTCTTTTTTTGTTTTTCTTTAAACGCTGGCAAATGGATCCAGGTATGAATGAAGACATCAGACATACGAGGACTAGCTGATGGTCTAAGCAAAGCAATAAGCAAAATGAGATATCATTGTGTATCTGAAAGAGAAAACAATGGTATAATTTTTTGTATCTTCCTTATAGAAATATAGTACTACATACTTATGTAATAATATACAATCTCATTCTGTATTTGTAGTAATTGACATCAAAAATGTTATTCATTCATTCATGTCCTCCTGCTTGTTCTGCTGATAGCAGGTCACAGGGATTCCTGGAGCCCATCCCAGCTGACTTGCGGGCGAGAGGCAGGGGTCACTCCGAGCATGAGGCCAGTGCACTGCACACAAAAAATTTTATTGTATAAATGATAAAATAGCAGGAATAAAAGTCTGTTTTACTTGTAAATATCGTCTTACTGGTTTTACATCTGGCAAAGACCATGAATGGAGCGGTAAAAGCAGGGGCTACAATGTCGCTTTCCATTGGTATTTTAAGCCCAGCATGATGTTAACCTCAGCTGGCTGCACTCAATCTTTTCACTTTGCGGCTGGTGGTTTTTAAAAAAAAAGGTAAGCACAGTTCAACACAACTGAAATATGAAGCTAAGAGAAGAATCACAAAGAGACCACAGAAAAAACTCAAATTTGAATACAAAGAAACATCCAGGAAAATTTAGCAGAAGTGATGTTGCTTTCTGCAAGGTGGGCTAAATTGCTGCGTAGGTGGGCATGCCCCCATCAGGCTGGGCCCATTGGGCAAAAGCCCTGGGTGACTTTGAGTGAGCATCTCCTTTGCATGCAGTGGAAGAAATGGTAAGATGCCACAGCATATAAGTAAATTCCTTGGTTTAACACAATCTACGAGATTATTATTATTTTTTTTTTTAAAACTACCGATTTATGTGTAAAAAATAGCCAAGTTGCAATGTCGATGGGTGTATGGTAACTTTCAAACACTATGATGGTATTAAACCTAACTCCCAGACAATTTGGCCACATTACAGTTTCTTTAATCTGTCATTAAAGTACTTTAGTATAAATATGAAACAAAACACATAATTTAATAGCATTAAACAAAAAGTATTTTTTGTCAGAAGATAGTTGTACCAATGGTAAAAGATAAGAAACTCGTTGAGCCTACCTGGGCACCAACCATTAAACTGTGTCTTGAAAATTGTAGAAATCATATTATTCAATGTATGAGCTGGTTGAAAACTTTTAATGTCTGAGTTTGTTTATTACATATTCTAATGAGAGAGATGTTTTGTTGATGATTTAGGGGACAGGAACCTTACAAGCCAATGGCTTCTACCCATCAACCCTTTTTTTTCTTTTCAGATGTTGTTGATGTTTCAACACTGATGAAAGTGAAATATGTTGTAATAACATGTCTGGAAAGAAGAAAAATAAACAGAATAAATAAATACATTTGTTAATCCTGCATGTTTGTATTTTGTACGAAGTATTTTCATGGTAGCAAAACATAAGTATGCCTTTGTATATGCCAACCTTGCTTAGTCAAGGACTGATTTAGACTAATTTATTTCTAAAATGTTTGTGGCTCCCTATTTAGTTGTATCCCAATTAAAATCCCAGCATGGAAGCTGTCTTTAAAAAGGAAGCCCATAGAAATGTCCTCATTCCGTTTACCCTTTCTAATTTACTCCAAATTTTCTATTTACAGAATGCCACAAATGGAAAAGGAAAAAACTGTGTTGCTAGGAACACATGAACCTGTAAATACCGTACATGTTTATTCCTAATTAAACCTTTCTGAAGTGACCTTGCAGGTTTACAAACAGAAGCAGCATGTTTCTGGGTTTTAAAAAAAAAAAAGATCCTTATGTCCTCGTTTCTGCTGTGACCATACAGTTCAGCAAACTGCAGATCGTTCAAAGGTTCTTCTTGTTGAAGGGCTCCCACTTGGGCAGTGACAGTCAGCTGGGTGAAATGTGTGCTCATTTTACTCGTTGCTCCTGACGTGCTTTACGGACGATGAAAAAAAAAAGGAAACAACTAAAACTAAAAACAAAGAGTGTACAAAAATCCATTCAACTCCATATTCTTCACACAACCTCTTTTCTTTCTAGATATTTTGAAGAAGAAAATCACAGGTATCACCAGGTGTTCTTTTTCAGATTAACATAAGTGACTACCACTTTGACACCATCATCAGACTGACTTGCACACCTTTATTGTAGAGGCTACAGTGAAGATTGTTTTCCTTGCACCACATAGCCAGGAGGCTCACCTCATTTCTGTAGGCTGTCTCATCATTGTTGTTGATGAGACCCACCACAGTCATGTTGTCTGCAAACTTTATGAAGAGGCTGGAGCTGGAAGTTGATGTGCAGTCGTGGGTCAGCAGAGTGAAGAGGAGGGGCTCAGTACACACTCTGATTGACCATGGGTGTGAATGTTTGCATTAGCGGGTGTTTGTCTCTCTATATGGTCTTGCGACTTGTCCAGGGTACTCCCTGGCTCTCGCCCGATGTCAGCTTGAATAGACCCTTTTGTAAATATGAGACCCAGATTCAGAATGGTGGTTTAAGACGAGACAATCACCTGTTGTCACTGACCAAGATGCCAAATGTATATCTGGTATCATTTATATGTAAAAATATCAGGAAGTGTTTATTTGTTATTGAGTAGATCTTGAGTGGCACATACACGTACGTCTTTTCTTTACAGACTCTGTATGTTCTCCCTGGGTTTTCCTGCTACCTCCCACCTCTGCTGGGATTAGCTCCAGCGACCCCCGTGACCCGCGAAAGCGGAACAAGGGGCTATGAATGAATGAATGAGTGGATTTTCACTTTCTTCTGCATTCTGTATAGATGTGCAGAATTTTGATTTTCTGACTTCTCACCTTTGGATGAGTCTTTACTATAACAATGACGCTAATATGACCTTATGGACTTTAAAGCAGTTTAGCTGCTTATATTGATAACCAATTATCAGCATTGATGTGATTGCTTACTAACACTATTCTGATGAAAATGAAAGTGATACAGGACAACAGGCACCAAACTCAATCTGTAGAAGCACAGAATTGTTAGTTCATCTTTAATATACTGAAATAAATGGTCTAAACTTTATTTTTAAAAGGATTGTTTGCATACCAGTCAAATTATAACCACAGTACTAATTGTAGAACTTTCTACTAATTGTAGAAAGGTTCCTTTAGCGTAAATTCAAAATGTATGCAAAACATTATCAAGACCAGGGTAAAGAATGTTAGTAAAGCAAAAGACTCACACATTTGTAATTTCATTTGCACTACCTATTAGTAGCTAACAGAGGTTGTACATATTCTTTTGCTTCCATTTATAGATTCACATTTACTACAGTATTGTGTGGTTGCTGGGGACTGCAGAGAGATTTATCTCCTCATCAACTGTAATAAGCTATGTGACTGGAGATGGGCTATGGCATAACCAAGGAAATTTGGAGGAACAACACTAACGTATATCAACAGGTAAGAATACTCAACCCTGTTGCGCACAATGGTGCATGTGAGGGTATTTTAATATTTGGGTTGCACTGCTTTGGGTCTCTGCCCAGAGAAACATTTCTCAGACAGAGTGTTGTTGTTTTAATAAAGTGCTGTGGGGAGTTTTGTTGCTTTTTTTTATTCTCACAGTCCCAAAAAATTGAAAGAAATGCGTGAAAAATTGAGTTAATTTCTACTGTTTGCATTCTCATGCAATGCAAACAATGCACCATCACATTACTACCATTGCTAACTATGTTAATATTTACATTATGTGGTCTGTCAATGCTATTTAAACAGCATGCTGGCATAAGGCAATTGATTATTGCTCCAGAGACAATGGTGAGTTTTATTGTACCTTATTCTAATCACTAGAGGCAAAGAGCAAGGTAGTAAATACATTATTTCTTAACAATGCATTGCCACAATTAAACTCTCATCCAGAATATGCATCAGCAGTTAGTCCTCAGAGGCACTAATAATTATTCCAAGGTTTCACATATAACTTACTTGTGTGTAATACGTACTCTTTATTTTTATTGCCTTTGACATCATTCTGTCCTAGAGCGTTGTGAGCCGAACCACATGACAGGACAGAACACCAAGCAATAATGTACAATATATCTTTCCTTCCACCAAATATTTCTGAAGCATTGCAATCCCTTTTGGTAGCATATAGCACATTGTGGTGTACATTAAAATTCTCTATATGCTGCTGTTTGATGGAGAAGTGCCTAGGGAAGTTGACTGTATTTCGGGCTTTGTTACAAAGTGCTTCCAGAAGTGAACCATACAGATCATATTTTCTTGATTTCTCTTTGTGTTGTGGTGGGCTTTCACTTTGCATCACCTCAACAGCCTCGCTACAGAAAAAAAAGGAACTCTACCCAAGCTTTTCCAGGCCAACAGATGCACATAATATTGTATTTATTATTACTGCTCCCAAGGCATATCAAACAATTACAATGTAAGGCAATGTAAGGGCAGCTCCTAGACCTACGAGATAGCAATTGTAAAAGTCTACATATGTATACCGTACCACAGAAAGTAGGTAGGGGGTGTGTGTTTGGGTTTGTAGGTCGAGATGGCCACCATTCATGTATTGTTCTCCGGAGCAGAGCAGTGGAGCCATCAGAGACGGAATGTTCCCATCTGCAGAAAGCAGATTATCAATGCAACTACCAGTCAGGAAACTTCTGGTCGTAATCTGGACGTCATAGCTGATAAAACCCGAATAGAGCAAGTTCTCTTCACTATATCTGCCACCAGCTTCCACACCCTCACTTAAATCCTATTCTAGCAAACTTTCAGTGAATATGAGTAAACTGCCTTCCTTCAGTCTGGGCAGAGAGTGGCAGATGTGTGTGTTTGTTTATGTCCCTGAGAAAAGTACAAAGTGGCGCAACATTAAGTTTGTGTTTGTGGAGAGTTGGTGTTGGAGTTGTTCCTTTACAACTTTAAAATGTTACCACACACCAACACCAGTAGGACTTTATCATTATTCTGTGTCAGTCAAATTCTGTCCAATCATAGGGTATTGCTTCCTTGCAAAATTTTAGATTTATTTCCTGCTATCCACAAAACATTTTTCTTGACTCAGTGCTGTTACAACCTCCACTGCCATCTCAGAAGCAAAGCAACAAGGACCCCCCCCCCCCCATCATGCTTTTTGTAGCATTTATCCAGTATGGTGAAATAAAGGTACAATCCATACACACACTGAAAGGTGCAAAACAAGCTGTATGCTTTATAAAGTGAATTGTCATAATGTCAAATGACCACAATGAATAAACAACATATGCAATCATGTGTAAGTGAAAGTCGTTTGCTTTTCATTGATTTTGTTTAGAGTCAGAGAGCAAAAAGCAGTGGATGGCTGGGTAAAAACTTTGAATAACAGTTACTGCAGCGATAAAGTCGCTATTAAATTTCTTCCAATCAGAAAGACATATGTAGATTAGAATAAAGTGAATCTAAAAGTGTTAAGAAAAAAAGAATAGAAGCACATCAAAATACATCTGTAAAAACTTCCCTGCCCTGCAGGCTTTCAGCATATGTCTCACTCTTCACACAGACACCAAAAATGTCTCTAAGGAATTTTAATTTTATCTTGTTCCACAAGCCTTCACATCATTGGGCCATTGGACAAAAAACATTTCTGGACAAATTATCTGATTCTGACAGTCTTGGACTCACCAATAGAACAGGGACTGCTTTTGAATACAATGCAGTGTAATGTAAACGTCCTTCATGCATACATTACTTATAGAAAATGTTTCTGTTGCTCCAGAGTGACAGCAATCAAATAGAGGTATTTTTGGAGAACAGTCATAGCAAGAAGTGACTTGCTTCCTGTAAGGTGTTAGAATTGCTGTCCATTCAGTGGATTTTTAATGAAAAAAAAGCACTTTCAGGCAATTTCCGGCACTTTATTGTTGACAAATACAAATATTCATTCATGTGGGCTGTAGTTACTTTACATAACATTTTTTACCATGTTCTTTGCTGATATATTCCATCAGGAAGCTGCAAGGCCTTCTAAGAAAGCTCGCAAGGGAGTCCCACGACCCAGTAACTCCCTCCATGATTTATTCTTTTTAGTATTGTCCCTGTAAACAAGCAGGGACACACTGTATTCTTCAGGGACAGCAACTGTGACTACAATGAGCATTTCTAACATTTTGAAATTCATAGGGATAGTGTTGCAAAAAAAATTGTAGTAGAAGAACAAAAGGTGAGCATATCTGCCCCTTAGCTGGCCATTGTTCAATTTCATTGCTTCTCATTTGAATAAAGTTGAACTCTACTACCTTTTGCCCACAAGTCATGAAGTGGTCTCATTCCATCGTCTCTCTGTTGCTCCCCGTATTCCAGGACTCATTTAAAATGAATATATAATGCAGTGTACGCATCTCTGGTTGTTTTCACAAAATGAGACTTGAAATGAAATGTTTACAACTCATACATTTAGCATGTATTTCCCTGTTTGTTCTACAGTACTAATCAATTATAACTACTGATACCATCCCTGCAAATCAAAGCGTCACCAATGTCTCGAATGTTGAGTGTACTTTCAAGAGGGAAAATCAGTCTTCTGTTGTTTCTTAACATTGGTTGTATGGACCTGTAAAGGACATTTCAGCAAGAATTCGGACCAAGCTTGCAGTGGTTAGTAAGTCAGTGGCAGAGCTGCAGGCTTTCATTTCGGTGAACTATGCAGCAGTCTTGTTAAACATTCATGTTCTCAGATATGCCTCACCCCTGGAAGGCATTTGACTGCCAGAGTGATAATGCAAAAGGTAACAGCTTCTCATAGATATTAATATCAATTTGATGTCTGTGGTGTCAGATCTACTCTGTATCCAACAGTGGCTGTGCTAGTCAGGGCCACCAATGTTCCTTTCGTTCCCTGTTGGATAGTCTGTTTGCTCAGAGGCTACATTAATACATTTATTTGTGCTTTTTGTTGTAAGTATACAATAAGACTCATTGCTAATTTTCTTGGAGAGTACCATATGTATATACCAAATGACTACAAAGCAAACAAAATTCCACTGTGTAGAAAATAACAAGGTGTGACAGTACAAGCTGAGTTTAAATGCACAGCATCATTAGTACATGATCTCCTCACTCACATGTGAAGAATAGATAGGAATGTGGAATGCAGAAGTTAAGCTTTCATTGTAGTCAACAACAATGAAAAGTCAGTGGGGTGGCAATACAGACACTGCTTGACTGGAATAAATTTAGTCACAAGTAGCAGCTGGTTCTCATGATTTCAAGGTGAAGTGTTTGTCAAAGGTTTGTTTCTGTGGTACTGAACAAAAACAAGAGATGAAAACAATGAAAGAAACAATTTCCTTTGACTTTTTGCTCAGAGGGAATTGTGCGCACATGTTTAAGTCCAGGTACAATATCAATTATGGATGCAATCAATATGGACCGAAGACAATGCTTTTTTCTTATACTGTCAAAGATATGGAGGAGCCTTGTTGAGCAGCTCTCTTTTACTGCAAGCCAGAATGTGCCCATCAATCATGCTCAGAGTACAACAACACAAATTAGTTCCTTTTGGGTGGCAGTGATTTATTAGAATGGCAACTGGATATGCAAGACTAAATTGTTTTTCTGCATTTTCACAATTCATTTAATTCTTCAAACAATTTTCTGGCAGGTCAGTGTTGTGATCAGGGTTTTAATTTTTCAAAGTCAAGGCTGATGTTATTGTTTTTTGCACTTTCTGAATAAGAGACACTCCGGCAACTGGTAACAGCTGGTCAAGGTTGTAGGTAATTTGACACAATGCTATTTGTATCACCTTTTCATCCATAAAGAAATACATTACTTTCCAAATGAACAGTTCATAGAAAACTAATTACATTCCAAAATCACAACTATTTTACGCCCCAGTATGTACTACCCAGTTTAGTTATATTGCCATGGTTATATTAGATATGTTGATAACACATGCAACATCTGCACCAGTATTAGACATACATCAACAATGCATGAACAAGATTTTAAAAAAAATCTACTACCTGTTTACACATTTCCAGTTCACAAACATGATGTCACCATTTGTCAAAGTCAAAGTCTCTTGTAGAAATAAATTTTTAAAGGCTTTTGTATCTCAATATAACCTCGGGCCCCCTCCATAAAGGATGTACTTAAATGTATGGATTGTTGTAGTTGTCTTTTGCTGGAAGTTAATTGCCAATTTCCAATAATGTAAGCTGTGAAAAAGAAAATAATACATACAATGGGATAAGTAAATACAAAATTCAATGCAAAATGCATTCAAATAAATAAATAAAAAAGCATATCATAAATACATAAACATACCCAAATGGCTGCAAAAGTAAAGGGAATAAACACATTTACTAAACTTCTAAACTTAACTTTCATTATGACTGGAGTATGGACAGGAACAACAAAACTTTGAAATAAATTAGTCAAAAATAAATAAAATGAAATAAAATGAACACACAAAATGTTGAACTGGTACTAAGGATGTTAGCAAATGCAGTGGTTTAGAAAAACCTGATTTCAATCAACATAACAAGCAGCTCGTTCATAAATACATGTAGATAGATCTATATATGTTTTTTTACGTGTATTTTTAATTATGTTGTTAATGTATTTTTAATGTTTAATTTCGATTGCTATTCTTTTAAGCGAAAAGAGAAACGGGGAGAGGGCATTGTAGAGTTAGACAATGTTGCCCTACCATAGATGTAGACAGCCCTGGTACTCTTCCAGATTACCCTCCACATTTAAACCCCTTCGGGCTTTCTAAACCCCAATGGTCTCTCTAATTTAAAATATTATTTCAATCTTATCTAAAGCCAGTGTAGATGATCAATTTGGCAGTGCTCTTTTGGTAAGCCTATTTCTTCTGAAATGTATTCATTGGCACGTTGTTGAGTGAAAAGGCAGGAATAACTTAATTTTTGATAGAAGAAAAAGTCAAACAAACCAAACCAGGAATGAATATATCAGACTAATTAATATTGTCAGTATGGTCAAGACGTGTAATAGTCCTCCTGTGTTGTCCAGAAATTATGAAAATTTGAAATAAGTCATGCACTTGCACTCGGTGACATATTTTGTAAAAATGTTCACTCATCTGACCATTGCCCTGTTGCTGTAAATAAAATCACACAACCAATATTTGTAGAAAAGTAATTCCTCATCTGCTTTATCACCTTTTCAAAAATAGTCTAGGGAATATTTGTGACCAGTTTTTAAAGATTTCTACCTTAGTGGGAATAAACATACTTAGAGGATTATGCCACAGTCTTAAATCATTGAGAGATGAACTGATGCACTAATGTTGCTTTACCTTTTGTGCTTTGTTTTGTTTTGTTTTGTTTGCTTTTCATTTGTATTTTGTGTCCTACAGTGATAATGTAGGAAACAAAACCTCACCAACTGTACCTTTTGAATGCAGGCATAATCTAACAGCCATGAACAAGCACGGTCCCTACTTTCATTTACAGGATTTTACGATATCCTTTTAAACAATGTTTATAGAGTAAGCGATACTAAAGGGAACACCATATCCCTGTTAACTGAATTGAGAAGGTAGGCCACAGTCTGTATCCTGACACATGGTTGCCCTATCTGGACTCAAAGCAATACATTATTGAGAATTATTAAAATTTGATGGAGCATTTTGATTTTAACTGGTGCCACATTTCCAGCACTAGCCCAGGAAGCTCGCAGATCAATTGCACGCGTTGTAAATCACCTTATGCTAATGATACTACTCAGCTATCAAATGAGAGTATACCAATGAGCTTTGCAACTCGAGTTAGAAACACTCAGAGCAGAGACACAGTTAGACAGACAAAAGTCAGAGAGAAGTCGACAGTGAACGCAGAGCTTTTGATCAAGGATGGATAGACTGTTACTCATTTCTCCCACGTGCATTTCAAAACTAGTATGTCTGCTCTCTGAAACCGTGTCTGCATATAGGTGAACTGTGTGCAAGGATGTTAAATTCTATTCAAATCTTTTGGGGATAAAGTATTAATTCATCCATAATAGAGGATATTGATGTCTCGCATAATCACAACACATTTGTATTTCTTGGCTACTGTCTTTGTTTACCTGTTAAAGTCATACAGATATGAAAATTCATATGTATTTATGAACAAACGAATGAACGATGGACAGACGGACGGACGGACGGACGAATGGACGAACGAATGAATGAATCTTTAATGTAATTTAGTCGTCTTCTCACAATCATCTTTGATGTTCCTGCACTGCTGGTTCAGAATAGTGAAGACCTGTTACATCAGGCATATCACAGAATCAGAATACTTCAATAAATTATCAACTTTTAATTTCCCCTAAAAAATCCTCATCCATGAACTATTTAAAATGACTTAAAATACATGCAGTTAACACATTTGTCAGTTTGGTGCATGTTTTTGATCTAAGACATATCAATTATTACCTGTATTACAGATGGTGACTATCAGTGGCACCAATTCTCTTGTAATATACAAATGCATCTACAGTGCTTTGATGTATAAATGGGGCCATGTGATGGAAATACCTGGAAACCTGGCATTTTTATTCCACGGCTGTCAAATCTATATACATAAACATATGAGAATTCACACAAAGACAAGGGCGCAAGCGAAGAGATCTATCACATAGATGACACCCCAGGATTGTCTTTAAGCTTTACTGGTGTTGCACACATAAATTAGCCCAAGCTAGACTTGGATCAGTCAATGATGCTGGGGGTGGTGATTAGTGTTTGAACACAAACGTTTTGGAGGTGGGGATTATCCCTGTCAGCCTAAACACCCCAACCTTCACCTACACCAAGGTGAAAATCTTGACTACCAGAAGAGGTTGGATTAAAATTCTGTTCATGATTATAGATCAATACATTGAAATTCAAGCGCTTATGAATTTACTTCCCTGTTGTTAAATGTCAGCACATTTAAAATTTTGATCACATATTGAGGTGAACCCAGAGAGCACAAATGTTAATCATCATTTAGCTTTAATTAAAGCCAGTAAAGTCTCTACACTGAAAATTGTATTTTTTCTGAATTCTGCATCCTGTGTACAGCAGGCTTTGGTTTGTTAATATAACAAAATATTTCAATACTTTGTGTCACACTAGAAATATAATACAATACATATTGCAATATTATTTTTGAGTCCTAACATTGAATACACAATGGAGGAAATAAAGCATGTACAACAAATGCAATGAAAGATATTACAAAACTATGTTTCTGATCTCTTCCTTGGATATTATACAAAAAATAGTTTCAGGCATCTCACATAAGTAAATAAAGTCAATCAGCTTACAAGGTGTGTTTTTTTATCATAAATTTTTAATTTTGATTCTACTCAATGGCAGCAGTTATTAATACAGTTTTAGGAGAGACATTTATTTGAACATGTTTAGCATGAGGATTTGTCTCAGTTTTATCACACATACTGTATTCATATTTATCTATACATTACACTTATATTATTACTTCAGAATGCCGTTTCTTGTTTTATGTATTTGCGTACTGTGCATTTGTAGCAGTTTGGAATTCAGCAGAGGAAACAATCCTGTAGGTCATCCATCTTATACATCCATCCATCCATCCATCCATCCATCCATCCATCTATCCATCAATGTTTAATTTTTATCTTTGATTTGCATTTTCCTGCCAAGTGCACTGTCAACTCGACTCTGACCTTTGGCTTGTCACTGTTGTATAGTCTTTCTGTCTGAATGATCAAGAATAAAAATGAGCTAAAATGTCTTCAAAAGGTGGAGACAGTACAACTTTTGGGAGCTCCTCATCACACGAATGGAGATTCTTTTGCTTGTAGAACAGCAACAGGAGTTTTCAATTTACACTGGAGTGGTGTTGTTCAGCCCTTGTATTGTTCAGAGTAAATAAACAAAGGTACTGTAGGGAAGATCTCTGTGTAAAAAGGCTTTAGACTGCTGGCATTTTGAGTGGAACATGTTCCATCCAAAACTTTAACCTTCCCAGATTTCACGATCTTGTGATTTTTATCAAACTCCACATTTTGATCAATCACACCATCCTTTATGAATTGTTCCCATCCAAATGGTGTCATACATATAGAAGACAGAATTTAACAAGTGCTTAAATAATATTTCACTTTATAAAAAATATTTTGAAAAAAAAAATTCCAAAAAAAAAAATTTTCATTTATTCATTCATTCTAATAACATAAAAATGACACATGTGTCATAAATTAAACATTGATCAATGATTTAGCCACTTATTCGAATGTGGGTCGAGGTTTTACGCTCGAGTCTATCCCAGCTGACATGGGGTGGGAGGCAGGGTACACCCTGGACAAGTTGCCAGTTTATTGCAGGGCTACACATAGACAGAAAAACATCCACTAACTCACACTGTCAATTTAGCATGACTGTACCTAAGTTGCATGTTATTAGTGTTGGGAGGTAGCCGGAGAACCTGGAAGGACCCCAAGCAGACATGGAAAGAACATACTGTAAAATCTCTACAGAGGATACTGTGACGCATCAGCGCAAGCCAATGTACCAGTGTGCCACCCTGATCAATGATTACAAAAGATTTATGCTTGTTGGGATAGTAGTAGTTGCAGCCCTAGAGGTCATTTAAGATGGCAGTCATTTTAATCATAAGAAATTGCATCCTTTAATTGCTGTTATGGTGACCCAGTTAATTAAAGATTTCTAAGTTATAATGGGAACAATGAAATATGTAGCAGTCAGTGTTAGTATCGAAGTAAGGAACAGCGTCTTTATTCATGTATCACTGCTAAATTGGCAATTTTTACATGTCTTAGACTCACTGTTGTAAAGGGAATTACACATCTTCATGGTGTCACTTTTACCATTTGGTGAATGTGGGCAGTGCAAATTTCACGCCCTCCATAATTTCTCTGCTTTCTTTTATGAAAAAAAATTAATCCAACCAATTTACAGTATGCAATTTACATTCTTTGATTCCTTTTCTCAAATTGTGGATTAGAATTAATGGATAGTTTCTTTTGCAGATGGTTTAATATGACAAATGTATCCACCAACACAACAGACTATCACAACATTCCTCTCTGTCGTGCTCTCCCCTCACTTTATCTCCTATCTCACCCTTCTCTTGCTCTCTTATAGGATCTAATGTTGTTTATCTTACTTAAACTACTGTATCTGTTCTTCGATCATCCTGCTCATTTTCCCTCACCCACTAACTGATGCAAGGCGATGAAACTCACCAGGGAATTAACAGGTGAAACGTATGCTCTTTATCTTGAGTACTGCTGTGCTGCCTTACACTCTTCCCTCCACAAACCACTGAATATCTTTCTCGCATTCTGCAAACAAGACGATTGTATAATTAACTTTCAAAGATACCAACCCCTCAATTATAGATGAGTTGCTGCCCCTATCCCTTAACTCCAGGGGATTAAGGTAATGACATAGAAGAAAGGTGTAGACAGATGGCCTGCAAGAACTCTTTTACTATTTCATACAGTAATTAAATTGAATCATAAGTTTAATATATGCCTACTAATTTTCTTCACATAGTTTAAGGGATATATTCCTTAACTGCAAGTGTGCCAGATCGCTCTTATAAGAAGACATTCTAAAATCTTACTGATATTCCTTGTGAAATACTTACTTTTAATAACCATGCAATTGAGATTGAGTTTATTGTGTATTTATGTATTCACTTAAAATTCGATATTTTTAGCAAAGCTTCAAGAAAAGAGAAGCACAGTTTTCAATTACAACAGTGAAATTGTTTATATCAAATTGCAATTTGACTGACATCGATTTGAATTACAAAGAAAACCTTGTTAACTAGACTGACACCCAGTAGGCGATGTACTTACTCCATGATGGAACTGCCCTGGGTTTGCCTAACCCATGCCCCAGCCCTATGCAAAGTTTTGCAAAAATAACTTCAGTTAATTGAAGATGAAAAAAAATATTCGTTCATACAATTCAACACTTAAATAATTTTATTGCAGCTGCAGAACATTTAATTTGGTGTCTAGGTGCCAACCTCATCACTTCTCACAGATATATTTATAAGATTAGGATGAGGAGGTTAATGAAAATGGGCATGTCATGTGAGTATCTGCATTACATGTTTGGCAGCATATGCTGTCGTTTTCATGAACTCGCTTCCCAAGTTTCGAACCATTTATCCAGAGTTGCTCAAAAAATAGTTCCTTTTTGTATGCGCATCATCTCACTAAGTTCCATTTAAATATGTCCAGTTGTTTTAGGAAAATCCTCCTGACAACCCAAGCAGTCATCCAAACCATCTTCCAGGCTATACTTAACAGCCGACCGATGGACACAGATGAAAATTTAGCCTCCTTGGCAGAGGTAATAACACTTTTACAAACCTGATCCTACATCTTTAAACACATCATGAAAACTCAACATTTCCGGGGCAGTGTGATTATATTGCCGTGCAAGAGGTAACAGGGCTGTGCTCATGGTTTTTTCCACATGGTGATAACAGTTATATTCACAGGAAGCTGCATTTTGTACAGTGCACAGAGTAGACTTTTGCCACTATATGAATCTAGAAGAGGTTGAGTGTCAAGCTGCATGATTCTCTAAATTTAGATCAAGGCAATGCCAGTCAACGAGGTAAGCTTATAACTGTCAAAGCCTGTGAAAGAGTGGTGGAGAAATTCGGGAGAGCACACACAAGCCTGCAGATGCTGGCTAGATTATTCTGTATGGAGGAGCCCCTCAGCATGTTTATACTCATTCAGTGAGACAGCTGTGGGCATCTCGCCTGCTATGCCTATGTTTCTCCTGGGCTCCCTAAGCCAGCCCCATTCATCATTCTCCAACAGCTCTGCTCTAATTGGGCTACATCCCCACCTGCTGTCACTCACCACCTCCTCTACATTGAGCCAGAAGAGATACAGATGTACCTGGTCCGACACAGCCCTGTCGCAGCACACCAGCTTCTGCATTTGAATTGCATATGTGGACAGCTGAGCCCTGACTTTGACACCGAGCTGATCCCAGGCAGTGCACTTTCCTTTTCTTCCTGTAGGTACCTGTCTGTCCCTCTATCGACAGTGGTGTGGAAGCCTGGTAATGATGTGGCATATCGTTTTAACAGGGGATGGGGCTACAGCACTCCAGGGCTGCAGACATCATCACAGAAACTTCTGTCCCCCCGGTATGGCAAGGGCATTAAACATTTCTCTTCCTTGGCTACCATGTCTCTTAAAGTTTTCTGAGGCCTAGTTTCATAATATATCTGGTCTTTGAGTGGAGCCGGGTACTTCAGATAAGAATTGCTGATACCCTTTAGTGACCAATAGAGCTAGAAGACATCTAATGAGCCTTGGAGATTCCTCTGCTAAACCCACCACAAATTTCTTAATATGGATAGAGAACATGGTTTCAGTTTTCAATTCCAGTTTTAACTTTAAGCATATTAGCCAAGACAGCAACAAAACTCCGTTTTACTCAATTTGGTTTTATTAATAAATAAGGGATTACCATTCTTACTCAATGGAAGAATGGGGTAAGACTCTGTTAAAGGTTTAGTTTGTCTAGTCACCTAACCAGAAGGGAAATTTGCATCTTTTCACTCTTTTACTTTTTCTTAACTCTTCATACTCTATGCTTGAACTTCCTACTACTTGATCTAAGCTGTCAAACAATGAAGATAACTCGGTGTCTGACACACACAAGGGTACAAACAATTCTGTCCCTTCTAAGTGACACTAGCTGATACCAAAGGCTTTTACTTGCTAAAATTATTGTATGGTACGTGTCCTGGTATTCTTCAAACTGTCAAGTAATCCTATAGCATCTATATCATGGTCAAGTTTTACCGACAAACTTGTATCAAGCACCACCAATTAAATACTTTTTTTTTTAAACCATGAGATATTTTTTAGATTTTATTTCTGGATGAAATGCTTCTTTGTTTTTATCATAATTTAGTCATTTTTATTCTCCAGAGTTTTTATTCAGTATAATACAACAATGTAATTTTTTCTAACAAAAAGTTAAAAAAAAAAAACAGTTAAAAGCTTTCAATCAAAATGTTTTCTATGTAAGGCAGCAGTTTGGTACATCCTTAGTATTGTTGCCTTGTAGCTAGAAGGTTCAATTGGGTTCAGATCTATTAGAGGACCAGGGAGTCTGTGTTGGGTTTGTTTGTATGAGTTCCTTCCAGATTCACTGGCTTCCTCTTGCCACTAGAAATATGCAGAAGTGAACTGATGACTCTAAACTGATCGGAGGTATGAGTGACAATGGCTGTCTTTCTTTGTGTGGCCCAGGAATTAACATAAGAATTGTCCAGGCTATTATTGTGTAGTATTCGGACTCTTTTTCCATCTAATGACATTGGAATTTTGTGAGGCTTTCCTGCTGTGTTTCACTCACACAGCAATATATGACAAAATATTTCACTTGTCCAGTGCAAAACTTTCAAGTCCTACATGTCAAGTCCTGCATGTTTAGGGTTAGGGTTAAATTGGGATATTGTTTTGAAATTAGCACTCTGTTATTGGACATATTAAACCTGCCAATGTTAGACAGGGAGCCATGATTATTTATTCATACCGTGTGTTGAGGAGATCAAAGTAAAGGTTCCGATGCCCCTCCTATGGGATCATATAGACACTTTCCTGCGCTCATATGTTGCTGCCACATCTTGCTTTCTAACTTTTGAGACAGGAAAGTATCGAATGTCAATTTTTATGTTTCAGACTGCATAAACATGAATAGCTGTCTTTTTCCTGGAGACAACATTATGGTTTAAGTGATCTAACCATAATGAGGCGTCAGCTATACTGACAAAACACAGGATGTTGACTTTGATTGTAAAACCAAGGAGCAGTCTACTGAAGTTGCTGTGCATTGATGCATTGTGCTGCAAGCACTGACTACAAAATGAGTCATACAATGAAAATAATCTCTATTCCAGCTAGTTCCTACGGCTGTGACAATCTTACTTCCAATAGTTTCATTTTAATTCTTGTTCCTGTTAATATTGAAGGATAGGCAATTTCCAAACACGGAATTCGTCTACATGATGTCAAAGCCATCGTTAATGCAAATACATGCATCGTTGTCATTATAAGGAAGAAAGACGATACAAAATAAATCTGAGACAAAATAATGTTTCAAAGGCGTAAGTAATTTTACATATCATGAAAGAAAGTTACTATGATACACTCAACTGACATGGACATAATGCTGAGATTTACCAAGAAATTAAAAGATTGAATCATTTGATAAAATTAAATATTTAACATTTTCTTGTGAATAATAACCATCTACTGAGGTCCCATCAAAACTGTCGAGATTCTGGAGACAGATGTTTCAATTTTTCTCACTTTCTGGAACACAGAATGTGAGGTCCTCACCTCAAAATCAACATGTTTTTTCAACACATTGGAATAATTGATGTTTAAAAATGTTTATATCCCATTTCTTCAACATTGATAGACAGGTACTCTTTTTAAAGTGCATTATTGCTTGTTCAAAGGCAGCAAATCTTTCTTACTTAATGACAGAACAGAGAAACAATTGCTGTTGTCAGACCTATTTAATACTTAAATCTTTAATTGCATGGTTGGTTCCTCAGTGGCTACTCTTGCCTGAGTCTTAAAATGCTCTGAATTCTAATTCCAGATGCAACACTTGTGGTTCATGTGTACATTAGGAAGTAAAACTCCTATGATAGAGCATAGAACTGTATTCAGGCTGAATGGAATGGATCATTAACTAAATGACTAAACTATTTCTGTCTTGACGCTGTTTGATTATTGTTTGCCAGCCATAATGATGCCTCATATATATATATATATATATATATATATATATATATATATATCAAAGTTGCTTGTGCTTATTACTGTTTTCCCTTCAGATTTGAAACATATGTTTACAAACACACCTAACACTTTAGATTAACTGCATTATGCATGTAGAACATGTATTTGATCAACATACTGTATACAAACACAACAAGTACAAGGCAGAACAATTAATCATCCAGTAAAGATGCTTCCTCATCACCTTATAACAACTCAACCTTGGACGTCATGCTGTTAATAAGCACAAGGGATTAAGTTTGAGGATTTTTAACCTACTGCTATATATGCACGCATACACACATAAACACACACAGACACACACGCACATGCATGTGCACGTGCGCCCACACACAGTGACGGAAACTGAAACCGTAGACATATGAATAAAATAACACAGTGCAGAATTCTGCATGTTTCTCTTCTCTAATTCTTTTTTTGGCTTTTTGCACTGACATTTTTTGGAGACTTTTACTTTGTAATGTATAAAAAAGAAGAAGAAATGACTGGAAAAACAGGACAAAGCGTGAACGAATGGGGAAAAGGATACAGCTGGAATTTCTTTTAAAAAATGGTCTACGTCACTTAATTATCTTTACAAATAAACTACAGTACTATGTCAATGTGTCAGAAACCTAATCACTATAAGTACCCTGAAATTTTGGCTTTTCATTTTTTTTGGAACAACCAACTACAATTGATTGTCAAGGTTAGGGTTAAGACTAACACTATTGAATTCCATCCTTTCTCATCTCATCATCACACTGTCCTTTGCCAGTTCAGTGGTCTCAAACAGTGGTCTGTTGCTTGGCAACTATTATGATGTGCTACTGCTGACCCGTTCACCTTGTGGCTCCGCCAGCAGTAGCTTATACAAATGTAGAATGACCATGACATGACAAGTTCTGTTGACATGATGATTTAATACTTGAAACATACAAACTATAACTGTGATTTGTTGTGATAACATTTTATTCCATCAACTGAGTGCTTTTCCATTATTATGTAACCAAAAAATGGGTGGGGCTTTGTTGTCATTGGGACCATAGAAGACACTGTATTGTGCTGGTCACTCTGCGGGATAGTGCTGTATGTATGGAAATATGCTAATGGCGACATGCTTTGATTGGGCCACCCACTTCAGTGACTCCGGCTGACAAAGGTGCACAAGGCTGCATCCACCAGCCTCATTAAAGCCCTGTCCAATTATAGAATAGTAATTGATCGTCTGCTTTGTGTGTTTCTGCCCTCTCTCCTTGTCTCCAAAGTATGCCTGAGGTCAATTTAAAATGCATCAGAGCTGCAACATGATTAAATCCCCAAAGACAGTTGCTGGCCTTCCTTGGCTTTTTGTTAAGCTCATACATGCACCTGAGTACCAAGTGTTGTCCCTGTTTTCAAGTTTATTACTGCCTCTCCTCACATCGTCAACAACAACGCTCTGGGGATTTGAAAGGTGAGGTACAAAGGGCTCCTGTTTGACTGCGTGCACTGTATAGTTGAAAGTGAACCATCACTATCCTGTTTCTGATGATAAAGCTACGTACATTTGTCTGTAACAGAGATGAAAGATGTGAATGAGTCTGTACAGTCTAAAAAACCAAGCGAAGCAAGGAACACACGAGTGCTTTGTGTTCATCTTTTATCGTTGAAATGCAAGAGCCCATAGAGGTGAGTACATGTCAGCCAACTTTGCTAAAATCATACTAGAAAACAATAACAGTTCCTTCACTTCCATCCACCTCACAGTTTGTCATCTCAAACTGGGAGAAATGATGTAATTTTTTCTTTTAAACCATTTAGAGTAGCATGTCATGCTGAACTCCCATGAATGGAATTGAGAAAAATAAACATGGAAACACGCTTATCACAGTCACAGCAACCATCAGGATGTCACACATAATCACATCATTTCATACAGATCCCCACATTTGGATAGGTGTGGCATGTACATATAAGTACAGGTAGAAATAACTTCCAACAGATTTACAAGGCCTGGGCCCTCAAATTGACATGGACTAAGTTTGTTATTTTTAAGTTAGCCTGTAGTATCTGCCTAATTTATCAATTAGATCTCCTCTGTTGTATAGCTTCAGTCCCTCATGATTCCTATGCCAAGTAAGACATCTCTGCTGCTGCCCCATTATGAATAGAGACACTGCCTTGTGTGGTCTCATTATTAAATAAGTCAGGGGATGGAGAAGGCAGACACACGTTTTTAAGCCTCATTGGAGAAGACGCCATGGCCATTAGAGGCTTAGCATTAACAACAGTAAGAAAACCCAAACCAGAGGAAGGGGCGGGGAGGAAGAAGAGAGAGTTGAGTTGGGAAAAAAAGGAGCTGTAATTATGGTTATATTGCCACCTTGTTATTATACCCTGTACTGCATGAGAACCAACTGTGTGAGCAACTCATCAAAGACAAACAGACCTAATAATGCAGTCGGTTGATTTACTTTAACCTATCTTTCTATTGTCATTCTAGAGAATTTTTTATTTGCGAATATTATTGTTGCATCAAAGAAAATAATAATAATTGGATGCTTAAAATCATATCTGGACATCATAACAGTCTTGGCATCCAGACAGGGCAAGATTGAATACATTAAATGCAATATGAATTATCTATTTATTAATGTCATTCATTATATGATGAAAGCTCTTGGTAATTAACAATTTCGTTTAAGCACTTCTAAGAGCTGTGTGTCACACTAATGGACGCCACCAGTGAAGCCAGCCATTCAGATTTGTGTCAAGGAGTCATTATGCCGCCTGTGAGGGAAGTCAGCTATCTGATCCATCATGGCAATAATGAGACGAAGATGAACTCATCTGTTTCAAGCTCCCAAGCAGTGTTCTTGTCTATTCTTCTGTGAGTCATTCTACTCGCCACCATCTCTTTTCATCCTCTCGGTGTCTTTTCTGTGTCCCCTTAACCTGATTTCTTGTTCTTTTTAAATCAAACTTTATCATCCTAACCACTTTCTTCCCACATCCCTCTCCAATTCCTTGTTTCTTTGTGCCCCTCCCTTGCAGAACAAACAAAATGGATATATGTACGCCCAATTTGGTACAATAGTTTATTCCTTCTTTACAGCAGCACACAAAACAAGTCGGACATTATTAGTATAGCGTATCCTTTTGCAGTTCATTGTGCGTCACCAAAACGATGCATACAATAAATACAATGAGAAAAGCAGCAAATATGTGTTTCAATGAAAACATTTTATGTGCTTTGATGTTTTGTTAAAACAATTTCTGGTTGAATAAATGAAGGTTTGATGGTATAATAAAAGAGGGGAAGGCAGGACAAAAGAAGGGAGAGTATGGTTTGGCAAAGTAAATTTGTTTTTCTGCATTCATCTTTATATCAAACTATTTCCTGATTCTTGAATGAAAAAAAGTGTCACTAAATTAGTCAATTTTGGTATTAAGTTTATTCATAGGGCCCTGATTCAGGCTCAGTTCTGCAAAATGCACTCACTACCTTACCTTAGAGGCTACCCTAATATGCAGTTGTTAATTTAGCAATCTTTTAAGAATAATGTCTCCACCTGTGACCTCAGGCAGCTCCTGCGGTTTCCATTTCCTCTATCTTCAGTTCATCATGAAGCTGGCTGGTCATAACCAGCACCTAATGATTCATGAACAGAGGAACTAATGGAGTACTTTACACATTGTAATCGAATGAGGCCATTATGATAAAACTAGCTCCTTACTGGGGAGTTTGATCAAAGATGGACTCAGGATATGATCATGACATGCATGAGAGTGACATCAAGCTTTTGGAATGAGGTCCACATCAGCATGCCTTTGAGAAACAGAGCTCACTGATCTGTATGTAGCTATGAAAAGGAGGACGCCTTTCCACGAGAAGACTCGTTAATTTGGCAAAGAGAGAAAAAAAATCACATTAAATATAATAAATTAAAGCCAAATTAACATTAAAGGTGTGGTAAAGATACTGTTACAAATAGAAATACGTTGTCAAGAGCAAAATCAGTATCAAGTGTTGGTCAAGGGCTGCTCACAATCCATTTGTTTTTCATTTTCTATTCATGTAAAAAGATGCATTGATCTAACTTCTAGCAAGAAAGCTAGTCAAACGATTTCAACAAAAAAAATGTTAAATTTGATCTTGGAGAACAAAAAACTGACTTTCAAATAAGATTTAAATTCAGTCAAAATCTGTTAATTTTCACCTAAATCTGCAATAAATAAGTAAAAAAAAAATCTGCATAAACAGACTGTTTTTTAAACAATTGTTCAAACCATACAAAATAATCACACATATATCCAAGTATGTTTAATAACGTCAGTAGTTATTCAATCTACTTGAATCGCATGTCTTTAAACCAGGGCTTTGAACCGGAATTTTTTTGCCAGTCGGTTCGTTCCGAACAGAAATGGAATTATAACGTTTCCGGTTTTGTGTTTCACCCATAAACTGACGTTCCTGAACAAAAAAATAAAGTTCCTGAACCGGTTAATAACCTTCCTTGTAAATATAAATATGTAGGTGCTGAATTTTGCGCACCATAAGACGCACTTAAAAGCCTTAAAATTTCTCAAAAATCAACGCTGCGCCTTTTAACATTAAGCGTCTTATTTGTACACTGAGTTCCAAAATCTGTAAAAATGTTTTTGTGTGATTTTAGTCAGCGCTCCGCTAGATCGGCCATTGTCCGCCGACATAAGACGTAATACGTCACTACGTACGCCGGCAGCGATGGACCAATTAGAGAACATGACGCGAGGCTACGTCCGGCACACCTCCGGTACATACCAGTATAGGGTATATGCTGGTACTGTACCGCAGGTATGCTGTTAACCACATTTGTCTGGCTAAAGACCCCTGATAATGACATCAGTGAAGAGACACACTTACGACACAACATGTAAACTCCAGGCTATCAGTTCCAGTTGTTCCGGTTCACGTAAAGAGACCGGGGGGCTTTTTTTCACGCTTCGCCATCTCTCTTGACCTGTGACTCCATGCATGCCCACACCACCGCTTCTGTCAAAAACCACGTCAAGCGGCTGAATTCGGAGCTTGTCATCATCCTGGAGGATTAGCGAAAGAACTCCAACCGCTGGACATCGGTGTAAACAGAGCCTTTAAAGTTAAGCTGCGTGCGTCGTGGAGCGATGGTAAACAAACGTTTACCAGGACTGGAGGCAGTGCAGAGGAGTTACACCCCACAATATGTGAGGGATTGTGGATGCCTGGACTAACGGATCTTCTTCGACTTTTGTCCGATGTTTCGCTAAAGCCGGCATCATTACCGGACAGACACCCGGAAACCAGACGGTCAGCGATAGAGAAACTACCGAGATATTCAATGCAGACCGAAAATGAGGACTTTGAAGGATTTAGCACAGAGTTATCAAAAAATAAAGAAATAAAAACATATTTAAAAAATAATGTCGGTGTATTTTTTTGAAATTTAAATACGTAGTACAACACATTTCAACCACAGTCAGCTTTTTGCTTCCGTTAGCTAGCATGCACCGAGCAATAAGGTGTACCATTTGTCCAGTTAAAGTACAGAAATAAACTCCGTTATTTAGACTGCGCCTCTTAATACAATGAGCCGAATGGTGCGCAAAATACGGTAACTTAAGGACTTTTAAACAGGCAACTAAAGCAATTAGTTTATATATTATAGACTATATAGATATATCCCTACCCTACAGTAGACAAGAATAACTTCTTCCATGTCATTTATTGCTGAACAGCAGATCTTCATTGTGCTTCTCCCATAGCTCAACATTGCTACAAAGCGCTGGCAGTACAGGAACACACTGCTCTGAAAATGACTGCAGCCAATGAGTTAATGTCTAAATCATACATTCTTAAGATTGACACACTGCAGTGTTTACCTGTTATTAATAAATTGTGACTGGGAGACTGCCCTTTTCTTTACTTTTGCTGAAGGCCACTACTTCTCTCTGCTCCCATCCCGCGTCCAGTGAATGACAGGAAGTGAAACATGAGGTCAAATATTTTCTTTCAAGAACGAAAAAAAAAATGGTATTAACTGGTTTACAATTATTTTCTGTTCCGATTCTGTTCCGGAACATGAAGAAAAATAGAAAGTTTTCGGTTTCGTTTTTGTTCCTGCCAAAATACCAGAAGTTTCCAGTTTTCGTTTTCGTTCAATGAACTGGTTCAAAGCCCTGCTTTAAACTGTGGGACAAAGGATATTATTAGTGCAAACTTTTGATCTTTACATCTTTTGTATAGACCAGAATTTTTCCACTGCAGAAACATGCTCCCACACTCAAATGTATGATTAACCTCTCCCTCTGTCTCTCACTGTCTCCTGTGTTGCTACATTTCTTAGCTTGGAGTTCACTTCTTATGTGCCAGCACTTGCTGGAAGGAAAGAAGCGATGACAACTATCTTTGCCTGCATTGTCACAAAACAACTTTGTCACAGCTCAATGCAAGCTTAATTCTCAGACATCCCTGTCAAGAAAAGAACATTTAATTTTCTCATCTCTTCTTGCTCCTATTCTTTCTTTCATGTGTTTTATTTTCAGGCACACCCCCGTGTATTGGCTGTCTGACAGTATTGATATTTCTGGCAGTATGGGACTCCTACTTTGTCTTTCGCACAGTTACAATTTATTAGGTTATCTTTCAGATACAATATTACCTTTTCATCACATAGCACCTGAAACATTTATCCATCTGTACAACATCAACTTTGCTCTGAGACTTCTTCCTATGTATAGTATATTATGGGATCCATTCATATCTTAATTCTTTTTTTCATTTGTATTTAGACATCTCAAAATAAAATTGCATATGTACTAGTAAATGTTTAAGAAAGATTACGTTTATTTTTTCAGCATTATATAACAGCCGACATGGATTGCTAATTACACAGGAGTGGATTGTAACTGAAATTTGTCAGACTTTTTACAACTTAACATCACATCTTGTCATTGCTTGATTTATCTCATTGACAATTATGCATTCAGAAAAGAAAATCTTTCAATCAGCAGATTGTACAATCAACAAATATAGGTTACTTTAAATGAACCCGGAATGGATTTGAACGGAAAAGTACTGTATGTTTCTGTTCACATTTTATTTTGTCTGTTTACTATACATTTAACACATTTCTAAACATGAAAATGCTATTTTCATGTTCTACATCCAGAAAACAAAGTACGATTTCCAAAAACAACAATATATAATTTGCAAATCCAAAAACATGCACACTGTATTTTATTACACAAATGCTAAACATTCTATTCAATCCTATGCGTGGCAAACTGTCAAAAGAAAAAAAAATCTCTTTTCATGTGATATTTGCGCAAATACCTTGATTTCTTCCTCCACAACAGGTGGCGTTAGTTGTTGTTTGTGGGTGTGTTTTAACTGAGGTATTGAACCTCTCTCTTTATATCACCACCATTATCAGATGTCAATCACTTTTTAATTCATCAAATCACATGAACGTATTATGTTGGGGTTACCAAACCAAAGAACTGGCAGTAATACCAGAGCCATCAGTTCTTTCATTTGTTCATGTGACTCTTATAATAATGTAAAGTAATCACCTGCGGTAAAAAAAACTGACTGACATCTGGTACAGGCAGTGTATTTTAAAGTATTTGACTGACAGATTTTCAATCTCCTGTTTAAATTAACACCACCAGCTGTTGTGGCAGGAATGTAATTCAGAGAATGTCCTGATCACAACATGGTGAAAACATACAAAAGTCGCATTATATTTTTCTGAAGGAACGGGTTATTTTGCACTTGAAAGCTGTTCTGAATTGGTTTGTAGCAAGATGTTTTAGAAATATGTTGTGTATGTTGTGGATATTTAAGAAAAAAAAAATGTTGTGTTGCTTTGCATGTTTTGTGTGTTAAAGACTTGCAGTGCATTTGTAAAACCTCTTAAATTTAAGTTTTGGCAGGAAATTGGCTGGAGTTTATAATTCAGTCCAGTATTTTCTTGTTTTGGTGGTATTTGCTAATGTGACAAAAACATTAAATGAAATCCTTAAAGCTTATTTGTTTTGTTGAAATGAAAAAGAGTTTTGATGATCCATGAAAAAGCCGTGATGACTGCCCTTGAAATTCAGAGAATATTGACACCATTTTAACAAATGGAACAAAGCAACAAGAAAAAAAGGGAAGATAGTTTCAGATTTAGTTCTCTGCAAAAGCCTTCATTTTGTTAAATGTGACATGTCATCACTGTAATTCTCAATATAATGTTTCATTTATTCATATTTTACTTTTATAACCTAGAACTAGTCAGATGGATGGATGGATAGATAGATACTGAAGGAGAGTATAATACCTTTTTCTAGTCCAGTAAATTAAAAATGCTGCTCCACTTCTTAATTTTCATAAGATTAGAGCAACTGCATGTCCAAATCTGTCGCTTTATCCTTCCAATTACATGTAGCATGACAGCTTAACTTCCTAAGGTTGTCCATGTTAGCCAACATATGCACCATTTAGTCTTCACAGTTAAGTGAGGTTTGATCAAAATAGGAAAAATTGTGCAGGTCCACCTCAACTCCATTTCCGGTCCAGAAGTTTCATGCTGTATTTTTATGGTTTAAGTAGGTGACTGGAGGGAACGGATCCAAATGGCCGAAACAGTCCCTGGTTCATTATCAAGAGGCCTAGAATTTGAGATTATAGGTGATTACACTCATCCATCCCCTTTCTGCAAAAAAAGTGAAATCTGTTTAATCCCCCCTCACAAGCTGGAGCTTCGAAGGGCTCCTAGGGATGGCTGGCATCCGTCACAAGCCCAAAAAAAGCACAGAACATACGGAACCAGGAGGAGTCCTGGCCCCAGCTCACAGGAATGAAGGCCAGTTGGCCAGTAAACAAGAGGTGCTGGGTCTGATTGGGCAGAGGGAGACACTACTTGGCCGTAGATCACAGCGGTCAGTGGGGACATCATTGGCCTGCCGGCTTGCGTGTGGAGCTCTCATGGAAAATGGGAGGGGAGGGCTGGGAGTTCAGCGTTGACCTTAGACTCTAAGCTGCAGTCACTACACGGCAGGACTCTCCTTCCAAGCACGTCCTCCCCATGTCTGGCAGCTTTGACTGACGGCTCTGAGAGCTGATGTTTGGTATGCTTTAGCTTTCCTGCACTTGGTGATTGATTTTTAATTCCAACTCAATGATTTAGTGAGATTCATTCACAAATAATTTAGCATTGTATTATTTTTTTCTTTGATAATTTTCTGCTGCAGGTTTTACAATCTTGTCAGCTTGAAAGACAAAGAGATTCTAGCCACACCATGGGAATCTGAGTTTCTGAGAAACAGATTGGTTCGTGTTTGAAATCAGGCCTCAGAATTCCTTTGTGAAATTATGGAATGGTACCCTGGTGATTTAAAATTTGAAATGATATACCATATTTGTTCGCATTAAGTTCCGTATCTAGGTACAGGTTCAAACAGAGCCCTTGTCTTCAGAGTACAGTATTGTTAACATGGTACTGAGCTATTTACCTGAGATTTTTGAAGTCATGAGACACAAATAACAAACTTTTTTCCATATCTTTATGCGGACGTGTGTGTTTCTTTCTTCCAGAATTGCAATTCAATAAACCTCTGTAAGGCACAGAAATCATGAGCATATGGCTGAACACTAAAAAGTGGTTTTAAAAATCATTGCAAGCTGTGCAGGTCTCCACAAATTACTTTTTGGATTTATTTCATTTCAAAGAATCAATAAAATTGTAGACTTTATTGAAACCACCATTTATTGCGTCTATCATATCTTTATTGTATAATTAATGTTATATATATATAATTTTTTATTTAATTTTATTTTTTTAATACTTATATGAAAATGAACAACCTAAAGAAGGACTAACAAGGGCCAAATTTCCAAAGTAATTTTCAAAATCTTAAAGTTGTCTGTGTCTAAATAACTTTTCATAAATATCCATTAGTCCACTAATAATGCACTCCATCAATCTGTTGTGCCAGTGTCCACATTGTTTAAAACATTTGCTTCTTGCTCTAGCAAACTCAATGTGGGTAAAGAATTGTTACTAATCATCAATAGCAGTATCAATAAAATCCTAATGTTACTATTTTTAATTCCACGTAGCTATGACCTGTGATCTGCAGCACAAGATTTTCCTCATAAAACCTTTTTCCTTATTAGATATCTTTTGGAGGCAAGATACCTAAAACTGCTTTTCACAAGAAAAAAAAAAGATCAGAGAAAAGTTTAGGGAAAAGATTAATATTACTTTGCGTAGCAGATTCTTCTTCCCTCTTTCATGAATTACTCAGCAACTGCTCACATTAATAGTCTAACCCATTGGTGGGAACCCAAACTTAAGCTTGGTAACCACTAAATTAGACTATTACATAACAGCATGTAAAAACACATATTGTATAGTCAAAGATTTGACTGGTCCTGAGTTGTTAACTGCAGAGTTACCAATGTTAAGGCTTTTATATTGAGCATACACTTTGGAATATAGTCAGAATGGGTTATTTGTAGTCATATGGGAAACCGAAAGTCTTATATTCATTGTTTTTTCATAGTAGAGTGACAGCAAATCTATAAAGTACCACCTCCTGCTCTGCTGACAGAACCTGAAGCTGAATCTTCCCAGTTCTCACCTTCTCCAGAAAGCAGGATAAAAAAGACAAAAACAAATCTGACAAAATGGATGCTGCCAAATATGTATGTGCGACAGCTCTTCTTCTTGGCACATCTTCTGATTACGATAAAACACAGCAAAGAAATGAGAACTTCTATGCATTTCAGGTTTTAATGAAATGATTTGACAACAAATTTTGGCTCTGCAGAGCTTGAAAAGCTATTTTGTAATCATCAGATTGTTGACGTTGTTGCTGAATCATTCACCATTAGTGAAACCTGTAGTTTGATTGTCACCACAGGATGCAATATAAAGAAGTTTCACATTTTGGTTGGTCTTTTTCCTGCTACAGAAATAAATTGTGCACAAATGCATTGTATATATAAATGAAATGATTAAGTGCGTAACCCCATCTTCAATTCTTCATGTATGCTATTGCTCCAGTTACCAAGATAAGTCCATTAGCCCTGACCAAGAAATACGGCACACAATTACCTAAAGATAACAGGGGACTGATCCTCACTGATCTGGAGCACAGAGACGCAGATTAACATGCTGCTTGTACTCACTTAATTGTCTTGTTATTCTGCCATGACAGCAGATGATCAAGAAACAGGGGTGACCTGCCAAAGTCCCTTTGTACCTCAGCGTCTCAAAACAGCCTCTCTCCCCTCAGCCCTTTTCTGACCTGTCAGAGTAACATAGAATGAAAGTCAGGTAAGGACTCTTGCTGCTGGGTGCACAAATGAGGGCCAGACCACTATTGGGAGGAGGAACAGCCCTTTGACCAAAAGCAGTGCTCATGATTCATTCATTACATCGTTAACAGTTTCCAGAGTGTCAACAGCTTCTCTTTGAAGTGATAATCTTAACATTGAGGGTGTCCTTGAATTTCTTTCCTCTATTAAAATGGTTAATAGGAAATGATTTCTATAATTCAGTAAGGAGGAGTTCCCTGAGCCTCCTGTTAGTTAAACCATGTCTAATAAATCTTTGGGGAAAAGCTCTTAGAAATCTTATGGCAGAATTTCTCTTTTAGTTCGCACTTTGTATAGTGTTCATAGTTAATCACAGGAATTGATGTTTTGATGCTTGTTTAAGATAATAATCTACCGCATCTGGAACACATGCACAAACATATGGTTAGCTATTATGTCAAGTATTGTGATGCTATAATGAATTGTATAGATGAGCTCAAGAGTTACAGATTAGTTGTGTAAATATACTATTTTTTTTACTTTTGTCATCAAAGGAAATGTCATGAAAGGCTTAATGCGGGTAGCTCATTGGAGCGGTTTTGTTACTGATGGGTGCTACTGCTGCTATGCTGCTACAACAGAATCCTAATATATGTTGCCTTGTATATTTTACACTACGCTTAGCACAGAGGGATGCAGTATGCCTGAAAGATCAGTAGACCGAGGTCAAGGCATGGAATATATGTTAGGCAAAAGCACAATATGCTATTAATCCCTTACAAGTACCATACAGGTGTTTGCTTGGAAAGCAGGATTTTTAGAAAACTCAAAAATTCCTTTACAGATGTGGCAACAGCAAAAAGAAAGCATATGGATGAAATTCCAGAAACACTTAAAGAATGAAAAGAAAGACATGAAAAGAGATAACATTTAAATGACTTTCAGCTACAACAGCCAAATGGAGAGCTGAGATATACAAACAAAAACACTCTCATAGATCAATGCTGCTCTCCAAAGTGCACATTTCATATTTTTAGAAGTCAACAAATGTACTATTAGTGATGATCCTAGTATTTGGTGTACATTGACAACAGCTAAATTGTTAGAAAATGTCAGGGAAATATAATAGCTTTCATGGCTGATAAGAAATCATTCCTAAGTGACAACTGAAAATTGCAAGGCAGAAATAACCATGTGGTTGCAGCTATACAGTATTTCCAGAGAATGTTATAAATGATCCTCAATGAGGAATGCAGACGTGTATATCAAACAAATTCAGGGTGAGAGATATTTTTTTTCTCCATTGATTTCATACAAAAGAATGAGGGGAAAATTAGGAAATCATTTTTGACAACATTTGGAGAGCAACTTCATCTTTACACTGAGATTCCTTTTCCAATCAGAACCATCACATTTTTACTGGTTACTAAAATTGATCTACAAGTGTGAAGATACCACATCTCTACAGGTGGAACTTACTGATCTGCAAAGAAGACAGAATGGTGTTAGTCATTCTCAGTCTAGCCACTGCTGTCCTTGGACTTACAAAGGTATACAGCTTGACTAGCTTAGGCTTCTTATGCAGCTCTGAATGAGTATTCTCAGCAGATGACAAAATTAGCAAATAGCAATAAACTGAATATTCAAGGAAAATGATCGACTCAGAGAAATGGAGAAGTAATACAATGCAATAAAGCAATAAAGTTCATCCTCCATCTGGCTACTGTGTAAAGGTGGAGCTTCATGGGATTTTGACAAACCAACTGGATTTTGACACAGGATGCTACAGTTTTCCACCTGTTTCCTATCGATAATTTAGACTAGTTTCTTTACCTAAGCAGCCATAACAGCATTGGCAAAAAGCAAAATGCTTTATTACCTCTAAATTTTGTAGACAAATAATTCACCACATATTTTGTCTGTTGATTTGGAAAACATCATAAAGATCACTGACCAGTCTGAGCAATTACTCACAAATTCTACCATTCAGCAGAGATATTGACACACTGCTTTTATCTACACTTAATGCAAAAAAAGGTGAACATAAAATAGAAAGAGGAACACAATCCATCTCAACTCTGCATCCTCAAACACTCACACTGTATATTTCAGTTATTAATTGAACAATTAGGAAGCCAAGAGCAATAGCAGTGACTCCCTATGGTAAACATAATCCAAATTCATTTCAAGCTAATGTTCCAAGAGGATACTTTAAAACAAAAGTGCATAGTGATGCCTTTATATCTTTCCTAATGATCTGAGTTGTGCGTCTAATTAATAAAGGACAGAATTGTCAGATGGGTTTTGGTTGTTTGTTTGTTTTTTGTTTTTGTTTTTTTTTTTGGGGGGGGGGGTTGGTCTGATATCAACAAAGAAGGCTTCTGTTTCTCTGCATTTAACTGAGTAATTTAAGAAACTGTCATCCTGTCGCTTTTCATTATTTTGTCATACATGATGAAACAACTGGTTTAAGCTCAGATAACTAAAATATATAGCAAACAGTGCATCTTTAAATAATGTGATAAATGAGCAGACAGATTATAATCTTTTGTTGTCCCTGGTTTTTGGTTCTCTGGATGTGGTATATGTTTAGTTTAGCTGGAGGTGACAGTTGATTCAGAGAAGGAGATGTGCTCTGCTCTTCATAACTGGGCCATTTAGTCCCTGGTGACCCAGCCTCTCTGCCTTTGGCAAACACATCATTTTATTGTGACCCCAGCCAGCAGCCAAACAGTCAGCCTATAAGCCATCAGTAATGAAAAGCACTAATTCCGGTGTAGTGAACACGAACAGAGTTCTAATTCATATTCATGCATTGAGCTTCTTCCTTGCACTCAATGTCTGCCCATTCATCCAATCAGTTCAGTCAGATCACCCTAGCATATAGCATCCTCAATTTACTTGACAAGCATAGTAGCCCCTCAAGGTTTCTCTCATCTCAGTCAACTGAATGGTTATGACTGTTAGGTTGAAATGATCAAGATTAGTTTTTTGTTTGTGTTTTTTTTTAACTCTTTAATCCTTTGATGGTAGGTCACATTTTGCAAACATTTGATTAATTACTTTACATCTCATCCAGTTGAGGTTTGCAGCCCAAAGCTGGAGATTAAAACATGAATCTACAATTCCCCTGTTTAGCTATCACACATGTTTAAAGGTATTATATGCCGCCAGGAGACTTTGCATTTGATGAAGTGGGTATTCTCAGCCGGGTGCATTTTTGCAGAGGCTAGACATGCCAGCAGGGCTTCACAGCCCACGTGTGGGGGATTCCAACAGCTGTTTCTATGAGCTCGGGGAAACAGCATGTCAGGAAGGATGTCTTCTGCTGTCACAAGCTCCTCAAGGTGTTTATTAAAAAATGTTAATGCTATCAGCACAATACACACATGACAACTTGGCCCTTGTCACATGGATCTGGCAATACCCAACTGTTTCCTCTTGTGGGACGGTCTTAATGTGAATACTTTTCTGTCACACCCACACAGCAAGAGATGTTAGTTGGCAACATACTTCACTGAGGTCCCTGAGGCCATGATGGATTAACTTTAGATGTCTTTGTATCTGTAGCTTCGGGAAATATTGATCAGGCTTTCTATTTCACAAGCCAATCAAATATTCACTTTGACACAAGTAGATGCAGCATGCATCTCTTCTATAAACAAAGATGTCATCTCTTCCTTCTCTACATCTTTCTCCAAATTCCAGTATATAATGATTTAGTTACTTAGCTTGGGATATATTAACTCTACATAAATAAGCTGCCAATTTCACTTCATCGAGTTCAGCGAATGGAGCAATGCGAATTCAGCCACATGGAAAGTTAAAGGGGATTTTGCTAATTTACTAGTATTATCAACCTCTCTCAATCTGCAACCTATGTGTTGTAGCATCATCCATCAGTGCAATTTGAAGGTGGAAAGTCACATCTACATTGTAGGAAACATACTTGTCTAACAAAAAAAGGCACATTATAATCAATATTTTATGACAGAGGAGTAAAAAATACATTTCAATCTACTGTATATTCCTAGTTATTATTAACACTTTTTACATTCTTTAATCCAGTTAATGTTATCAAACATTCTGGGATATCAGAAGCAAACATTCAATGTGATTTGCACAGACACTGTTGGTGTAGTGGTTTATTTAAAGCTATGAATATCATTTTGTATGGCTGTATTTTCATTTTAACTTTTTTTTAAAAAAAATTCTGTTAGGGTCGCTGGAGTTTTTATTAATGATTGTCTGTGCTTTGCTATTGCAGTTGACTCTTTTTCATTCAGCTGATTGGAGTGAACATAGTGTATTCAGCTTTCAAGATTGTGAGAGGAAAATTAGAACTTTGAATCAAGGGCAAGTGGTGAATGCAGAGTTCATTCCAAAAATGGTTGGCTTATAAATATGTAAAATAGCCATATATTTTAACTCTGTGGGGTGTCAAAGCTGTTATTTCTTAAGAATTAAGTAAATAAGAACCTTAAATAAAAAATCAGGAGGGCATTACAAGTTGTTGGACCGGGAGTGTAACCTGCCTCGCAACCCGTCATCTGGGATAGACTCCTGCTCTATTTATATTCACTGAAAGTGAAAAGAGTCCTGTAAGATTAAGTGATATCCTGCTGATCTCCAGAATGACACTATATCGACGACTTTATACTTGCATGAAGAAACTCAACTGTATCCTCACTAGGAGGAGGTGGTTTGAAGAACAGACAGAAGCAGTTAGCAGTCAACTCAAAGACGAAAGAAAGGAACTTCTAAATGCCCTCAAATTGAAAAAACAGCATGAGGTTGTGGAGCTTCACACCCTCAGAGAGGTTAAGGTCATCAACCATGAAACAGCAGGGAATAGATTGAAGCCTATACATATATAAAATTTCACCACTATGTTATACCTTACACCTCTTTTGTTTGTACAATGCCAACATGCTATATAAATTCAAATAGAAATGTGGTTTTATACAGTTGTTATTTTGTTCAGTGAAAAAATAAAAAAGATGGTGCAGAAGAGCATCTACATTGTGATGCTATTATACAATAATCCCATCCACCCCCACCCATTAACTTCTCACAGATGGCCACCTACCTGCAGCCAGGATCCGCTCTAAGGTTTCCACCTGTTAAAAGACTGTTTTTCTTGTCACTGTTGCCAGTTGCTTGGTCGCAGGGGATTTTTGGTCACTGTAAATTAAATAGGAGAGTCTAGACCTGCTCTATTTTGAAACTGCGATGAGATCATTTCTGTGTGTGCATCCTTCTGTGTGTGTGTGTGTGTGTGTGTGTGTGTGTGTGTGTGTGTGTGTGTGTGTGTGTGTGTGTGTGTGTGTGTGTGTGTGTGTGTGTGTGAAAGAGAGAGAGAGAGAGAGAGAGAGAGAGAGAGAGAGAGAGAGAGAGAGAGAGAGAGAGAGATTTGTTGTATAAATGTGATTACACTCTGGTATATTACATACACACAAAGATACACACACAAAGGCCCTGCAGAGACACTAGACTGGATGGGATGTGATGGTGCCCTGGGAGCAGCTTTTCAGTGCCTTGCTCGAGGGCACTTCGGAAAAAACCTCTGGATCTATCAGTTCACAGTCCATACTGTCGTCCATGCTGCATGTGAAGCAGCCACCTTCTGGTTCAGTGTGCTCTGAGCTACTGCCGCTCATTAGCAGCGGTAGCAATGGTTAAAAGTCATTTCATGCACCAAAACTATTAGTTCAACTTCAGGATCATAATCCTTTATTAATCTCTGAGGGGGAAGCTTTTTGGTACAGTCACTCCATTGCAGAACATAAGTAAAAGTAAGGCAAGAATAGATAATTCAGAATGAAGAGAAAAGAGAGCCAAGGAGATAAAGAGATATGAAGATAAAAAGTAATGCTTTACATTGTTGTCCTAAATCGATCTTCCAGTTGGTTACCTCTGAGATGATTATATACACAAACACAACACAAATAATATTTTATTTTAAAGGCACTTCACTAGATTTCTGTGGGATTCAGTACCAAATCTCATGTTGATGCACACGAGGCATAGCTCAGAGCAAAGTCTTATCATTTAAATTTAAGGGTTGGCTGACAAGGTACTTGACATGATCTTGTCCCCGTAGGCTGTGAAATGGCTTACTTGAGGGCAAGCAAACCAACTAAACAGTTGCCAAGAGACTAAATTAAACTATTCCTCTCTGATATTGTGATGCAACTCTGTGTCTGTGTTGCTATCAGTTTCATGCGGTGGTAAAATTTTGTTTCTGAACTGCAGACAGATTTGTTGCACATTTTCACCTTTAAAAAGGCCTTTGATTTGAAATAAAAGGCGTTAATACACCACTTTTGTAAGGAAGAACAAAAACTCCTCCAACGCCAATATAAAGCAGCTATAGAGCCTCAGCATAAGTGTTGTGTCATGACAAAGCAGCAGGCATCACCTGCTTCAACAGTCCTTATGGTGGTGTGTGTAAAAAAAAACAGCATTAGCACAAAAAAACACGTTCTCTGCCTCACCATGCATGTCAGATAAGCTTGAGACTTCATGGCATGTTCACAAAGAAGAAGCTATGTCTCAGGAAAACATGGGCAGTTTGTTCACCATTGCCTGACTATCAGCTCAAAGGTTGAGAGCTACAGTATATTCATCAGCCTGGTGTTAATTAATGCCTGCATGATTGAACGCAAGCTGGGACAAGCGGGAGAGATAATGCACACCTACCAGTGGAACACTGGCACCACTCAAAGATATGATGATTAATTCAGTGTCTTCCGCATTAGAAACCGAAATCAAACATGGTGTATTGTTTACGTCAAACGCTTTGTTGAATAAAGCAAGAGTGATTTTGAGAGTAATTGGAAGCCTGCTGGAAAAAAAAAAAGCATTGCATTTATGATGTTTAGACAGCTCCAAGATGCAATATCCCTCTCCATGGTTTAGAGATAGGCACGCGCGTGTTGTCCCTGACTCTGGGCTGTTTGATTACAACAGATTGGTGAGGAAGTTGGCTATTTGACAGTGTGCCTCTGGAACACCAGCTTTGAGGTTAGGGTTAAATGGGATTGCTCCCTTTGAATCATTCTGAAGACCCACCGCAGCTGAGTCTGCAGGTTGTCCAGCTCGCTTTGAAGCGCATTACGTGCCTGAGATTGAACAGAACTCAGGGCTTATCGTATACACAAGCACTTGCACACACACACGCACGCACGCACGCACGCACGCACACACACACACACACACACACACAGTGCATCTCCGACACTGGTTAGATGGTGGGTGACAGTCGAGGCAGCTCTCTAGGAAGGAGGAACTATTTAAACCAAATGAAGTCCTTGAGGAGTGGACGGAGTCTGTCAATGTTATTTAAAGGACGGACAAAAAGTGGCTGTGAATGTTTGAATCTATTTTATTCACAGTCCTATCATTTTAGCAATAATAACACAGTGGGTTTCCAACCATTCGTCCATCTATCCATCAAACTGTGTCTGTCATATCATCATTTACTTGTTCTTTCCTTCTGATCTAAATTTCACTCAAAAAAACCATCCATTATACCTAAAATCCATTATACCTAAAAAACACAAACATTTGAATTTTTACATTTATTCTTGTTAAATATTAAATGAACAGCCCAACTGGTAAATTTCGACTCAAATGTCACATCACTTCAAAAGAGATATGATCCTATAAAGCAAGCAAGTCAAAAAATATTACAGTTCATCATCAGGATTTTTTAAATTAGTACGTGCCTTTTAAAAAATTGGCAATGGTTAAATTGATTGGTAAAAATTATGAAACTTATTAAACAATTAGGAACTGATTATGTATAGTTGGCATTACTTCACTAAGAAAGTCTCATTTGAGATCAGTCAGCATGTAAACACACTGAGCAAGGCTCTAGATGTGAAATCTAGCATATAAGAAAGTTTGTTGGAAAACTTAAGTAATCAAAGCCTTCTGGAAAATTTAGGACCTGCGAACTTTGTATAAAATAAAAGCTTTGTAATTCTTTCCCAAAAGCCACTGTGGTATTGAAAACAACCCAGACACCATTATCACTACCAGTCCACCAGACACACACACGCACGCACGCACGCACGCACGCACGCACGCACGCACACACACACACACACACACCAGCATCACCCGTGCTTTTAACTGTTGTAAACCACATGAGCTCCATTTGTATTCAGAGCCTTCACTAGTGACATGTGGCTGGATCATTATTGCACTATTAAAAGCTGCATGCATGTTAACCAGTCTCACACTGTTCCATGACCACAATGCATCTTGTATGATGGCAGAGAGATTACAACCATCAAGCCAAATGAGTTCCATTAAAGTCAACATATATTTGTTTAAAAAAAAAGAATTTTCACAGTTTGGCTTATTGAGTTTAGACACTTGCTATATATTTTTATATTTCTACTCTTGCAAGGTTGCATATATTTTCATTCCCTTTTTTTGTGTTAATTTTATAAATGTGCCTCATCTCCACTTATGAATTAAAAAAGACACAAAGACAGTCAGGTCATGCATACTGACTCCTACTGAAATGGCCACAGAGCAAAGGAACATGCTTCACCTTTCTTTTCTCCCCCTGTTTCTTCCCCCACACCAGATCGTCTGTCAGCCTATTTTTGCCCTGGCCTGCTGCTACCTGAGGGGCATCTGAGAGGTGGTAATGGACGACTGACTGAGGCCTGTCACTTCATGCACTTTCACACAGGAGACTTTGAGTGGGAAAGTAATGGCCTGGGCTAGCAGATGTAGCAGTCACTTTTAATCAAGTGCACGGCTGTCACTCTGCCTGTATTGATCCCTGTGAAGTCCCAAGGCAACCAACATTCAGGTCATTTTCTACACCACAACAACTTTTGTCTCACCTTTCAAACAACTCCCCATGTGGTGGCATCTTGGCCAAGTTAATGATCATCCAGTTCCACCGAGAGAAACAGGAATATTAGATGAGACAGGGTTATTAGCCCTTCCATTTGCGGCGCATGTCACTACAATCATTTCCTTGTGGGTGTTATGATTTCATGTGAGACCATTTTTTAGCATGTGTCCCATGTGTTAGTGACTCTCACTACCCACCCTGAAGTGAAGGTTTGTGTATCTAAAGACAACATTCCTATTGATGTTTCCAGCTTGACATGTGAGGGTGCATGAGTCAATCCTTCAATCTTCATTTAGTACGGTTTACAAAAATATTGGCTAGCATGAGTAGACACTGGGAAACATACTTGTTTTGTCTTCACCTATATCATGAAAGTCAAGATTTGGCATCTGGCTCCTTTTGAGATCTGTTACAAGGCTCTGGTTTTATTGTTGATTTGCTGAGGCCATGAGGGCTGACAATTACAGGGTCATAACTCGGCAGGGTGATGAGGGATGAATTCTAATGTGAATCCATCACCAATAGGGATACGAGGGAGGTGGCAGGAATGAGTGCTAGAGGACTCTTGGGAGATATCGGAATGAAGTATGGCATGAGCACACACACACACACACACACACACAAAATCACGGGTGCAAACTGAGAAACACTAACAGAAACACAGATTTAGGTAGATACATGCATTATCTCCACTGAAAATGTCGGTGCATAATAAACACTCAGAGGTCTATTGGCCACATTATCTCAAGTTTTTCAAGGTGAAGTATACAGGATATTCACTGTTATATGGAGGTCACTCTCCTTTCCTGTGCAGCATAAGCTTTTCTCTATTTGCGTTCAAGGATCATGGCTGGTTGAAAAAAAAGGAGAGCAATTACAGCATAACCAGACACATGGTTGACTCCATGTGGTAAAGCCCAGTGACAGATGCTTACAGTCAGAGTAAAATGAAAGGTGTTAAGCAATGACTTGTGGAATAGAGGGCAAAGTAGCTAGCCTCCTGCATTGCAGATGAACTCCACTGCACCAACACAGACAGACAGCTCTGAACAAGCCAGTGCAAAAACTGCTGGAGTGAACATGGAAAGGCAGGATTTTTGTCTGACCTTGCGTTAAAAGTAGAGGATACTAAACTCCAAGTTTGACACAGGAAGCAACATGTGCGTTTAAGAGAATGGAATATTTACTGAGAATCTAAAACAGAATGTATGCTTAAAAATCTATAAAAAACACCACACTCAACACCACAACATATGCCTGTACATATATACATGTATGTGACAAGGAGTGGATAAATAATTTCCCTAAGAGGGTAAATCAAGTACATTATTTTTTCTTCTTTTTTTTCTTCTTCCTCTTCGTCTTATTCTGGCCAGAAGTTAACTTGTGACCACAAAGCATATCTCGTACAAAATCTAAAAGTTCATGTACAGTGGGGGGAAAAAAGTATTTAGTCAGCCACCAACTGTGCAAGAGAGACCTGTAATTCTCATCATAGTTATACCTCAACTATGAGAGACAGAATGAGGAAAAAAAATCCACACATTGTTTGATTTTTAAAGAATTTATTTGCAAATTATGGTGGAAATAAGTATTTGGTCACCTACAAACAAGCAAGATTTCTGGATCACACAGAACTGTAACTTCTTCCTGAGGAGGCTCCTCTGTCTTCCACTCATTACCTGTTTTAATGGCACCTGTTTGAACTCATTAGAAGTATGTAATACACCTGTCCACAACCTCAAACAGTCACACTCCAAACTCCACTATGGCCGAGACCAGAGACCTGTCAAAGCACACCAGAAACAAAATTGTAGACATGCACCAGGCTGGGAAGACTGAATCTGCAATAGGCAAGCAACTTGGTGTGAAGAAATCAACTGTGGGAGCAATTACTAGAAAATAGAAGACATACAAGACCACTGATAATCTCCTTCGATCTGGGGCTCCACGCAAAATCTCACCCTGTGGGGTCAAAATGATCACAAGAACGGTGAGCAAACATCCCAGAACCACATGGAGGGACCTAGTGAATGATCTGCAGAGAGCTGGGACCAAAGTAACAAAGGCTATTAGGCTATTAGTAACACACTCCGCCGCCAGGGACTTAAATCCTGCAGTGCCAGACATGTCCCCCTGCTTAAGGTACAAGTCCAAGCCCGTCTGAAGTTTGCTAGAGAGCACTAAGATGATCCAGAAGAGGACTGGGAGAATGCCCTATGGTCAGACGAAACCAAAATAGAACTTTTTGGTAGAAACACAACTTCTTATGTTTGGAGGAGAAAGAATACTGAATTGCATCCAAAGAACATCATAGCTACTGTGAAGCATGGGGGTGGAAACATCATGCTTTGGGGCTGTTTTTCTGCAAAGGGACCAGGATGACTGATCCATGTGAAGGAAAGAATGAGTGGGGCCATGTATCATGAGATTTTGAGTGAAAACCTCCTTCCATCAGCAAGGGCATTGAAGGTAAAACATGGCTGGGTCTGTCAGCATGACAATGATCCCAAGCACACTGCCCGGGCAACAAAGGATTGGTTTTGTAAGAATAATTTCAAGGTCCTGGAGTGGCCTAGCCAGTCTCCAGATCTCAACCCCATAGAAAATCTTTGGAGGGAGTTGAAAGTCCGTGTTGCCCAACGAAAGCCCCAAAACATCACTGCTCTAGAGGAGATCTGCATGAAGGAATGGGCCGAAATGCCAGCAACAGTGTGTGAAAACCTTGTGAAGACTTACAGAAAACGTTTAACCTCTGTCATTGCCAACAAAGGGTATATAGCAAATTATTGAGATAAAGTTTTGTTACTGACCAAATACTTATTTTCCACCTTAATTTGAAAATAAATTCTTTAAAAATCAGACAATGTGATTTTTCTGGATTTTTTTTATCATTCTGTCTTTCATAGTTGAGGTATACCTATGATGACAAATTATAAGGCCTCATCTTCTTAAGTGGGAGAACGTGCACAATTGGTGGCTGACTAAATACCTTTTTTCCCCACTCTACTTCATGTACTGATGACAAAGAACTTGTGGCAGTACATTTTGTCATGAAATAGATTTCTGAAATTAAAAAAATTATAGTTAATCTCAACTTGTATCAGGACAAACTGATTTGAGATTATTTTTTTAATTACATTTTGATCTGTGATAATGTTTATGTGAATAACATTGTAGAATAGAAATTGTTCAGCACATAGCCACTGGTGGGACATGCTTATGCAGTCAATTAATGAAAAATCTGAGTCTTGAATGAGAATGAGTTCATTGAGATACCAAATTTTTTAGCAAGACACATATATATAATTAAATATGAATATTTCATAAGTCAGAAGTAACCACAATCACATTTGAGAGAGTTGTGAAGAGCAAGCCAATTTTTATATCTAAATAATAATAATGTGCTCAATGTTAACAACAACAACAACAACAGCAAAACATCATATAATCACAACATCTTAGTATATAAAGCAAATTATAGTAAATCTAGTCTGGACAGCTCCAGCATAATGCAATTTCTGGGTGACTTGAGCAGTATTCAGGATGACTGGGGTCTGTCTTTGGGATTTGCAGTTGAAGTAGCTACCCTTGCTTTCTGACAACACAGTGTTGCAGAATCCCTCTCAATCCCATTCATGGTGGAACACAGAATTTGTGCTGCAGCTCACACAGTGTCAGCAGGAAAAAAAAAACAATAAATAGACACAACTCCTCCAACGTCTTCTGTCTTTTCTGCAGGAAACAGACCGATGGCTCTATTAAAGCAGCAAACACCATACACCCAGGGTAAAATAGCTGTCAGATTTGTCACTTTCAAATGACATACCTATTAGGAGCTAATAAAACCCCTGAGCTGAGTTGAACCAGCCAGCATATATCAAGGCTATAATTCAACAGAGGGATGAGATGTTGAGGTGAAAGACTGAAGGATATTTCTTTTCTTTTGTGCAGGTTTTTGTTTGCCTGTTCAGCCCTTGTCAACTTGGACAATGCAGTTCCCTGAGAGCTTAATCGATGCTGCAAATGTCAAAGGCTGGTTATGGTTGCATGAGGGTAAAACACGAGTCTCACAGTGGTGCTGTTATCTGCTGGACAAAGACATTGACAGCTGATGCCCAGCCCTGGTTTTAGAGCCAACATCTACAAGCTTTATCTCATATGGTCTTCGAATCCATTGCCAATAATCCACCCTAATTTAAAAGATGTTAATCAGGAAAATCTGTGCTGGCTGCTTCTGTCAACTGCATTCATAATGGCAAGGGCTTGTCAAGCAGTGGTGGGTGTTTCAGCTTGCAATTTGGCAAGTATATAGTCTCTGTTTAACAATATGTGGTTACTGGTTAGAATGGCTTACACTTAATCATATTTTGCTTTTTTGCTTTTTTCTCCTTAATTTGTTAGCATATGGTGGAATACACACCAAAACGCGCACACAAGGACATTGAAAATCAAGGAGTACTGATTGCGATAATTGTAGTGTCATGTAATTAGAACAGCCGGTGAAATGCTAAGCCAAGTACATATTCACATGTACTGGCCCTTGATTGGCCTTACACTCTCAAGAGAGTGATATTTTTGAAATGCATCGACCACAACTGAACTGCACCGTCGTGATGTAGCATTTAGTATATCATTCCAGATTTTATTCCTGCAATTAAAGCAGATTGGTCACAGTACATAGTCTTCCACAAGGCAAATAAAATTTCAACAGCATTGAAATCATAGAGGGACAAAATAAATGTCATCAATCAATACAATGATTTTCAACCATACAGTGATGGCAAAGCTTAAACCCTTAATGTGCTAAAGGATGAGGACACGACTGGATGGACAATGAAAAGACTGGATCTGCACTTTTATTTTACTATATCTACTTTCCATAATTTCCACTTCCATTTACAAGGCAGTCTTTCCAATAACCAACCTCCCCATTGGCCTGATGAGGCTCAAGGGATGAATATTTGATTTTTTTTTATTCATTAGGAATGTGGTTTACCAGGAGGGAATGGTGCCTTCCCAGCACCTTACAGCTTACTTTGCTCAGCCAACTCGTAACACTCAGTTGTGCAGTTGCAAGGAAAAGAAGCCCCATTGACATTCAACCCATTGGAGGCACAGCTAACGTTGGCCTAGGCAAGTTGTTTATATAATCCACTACAAACTGTTCTCAGACCCTCTGTCTACTGCTTTGATATAATGTGGTCATTGCTGGGCATTATGTTGGAATCATATTATTAAAATCTTTAACATAAACAGACCAACGATATTACTTTACACATTGGCGTCAGTGGGTACTAAATGAAAGTGCTGTTACTGTGTTTTTTTGCATGCTAAACCTGCTTCCAAGTAGCGCACAGGAATCATGCCTTCAGATTGCCAAATACAAGGAAACAACATCCATTCCCTTTTCTATCTATCCCTGACTTTCAGTGCACAGGAGATAACAAACAGCCTATTGCTATCCATCTCTTCCAGTACTGGAGGGGCTCTAGGTGATAAATTCAACTCTTACTAAAGCCCAATGGCAAGACACCAAGCACATGTTGTCCCATAACAAATGCTCTTAAAGTGTATATTGTTGGCCTTTTATTGCTGTGTTCAGTTTCTGATGCCTGCCTCAGTCACAGGAGAGTTACATTATCATCTATCATTGCATTCGCTAGACATTCGGCTGGCTGATTCGCCCTGCCTGACATTGTGTATGAACTGCAACTTATCCTAGACCCTCATCTCAAAGATTCCACTGATTCCATTTTATCCTTGGAGGAAAGTTCACTTCTTTTAGACAAAAATAGTCTGCACATAATCACCAGTAACACCACATGCCTATAGTGGTAATTTGTGTACCCTATTGATAAACACTACGTTGTCTGACTGCAAGAAGTTTCACTTTGTGTATCAGAAATAATTCAAGCTTCACTTTAATGTGTCTAAAATAATAGAACATTTATACTAGATTCAGTTAAGTGAGCCCTTTATTTTTTACAAATTAATATAATGCTGTGTGGTTCATAACATGAATGAAAACCAGGATTCTAAAGAAAAATTCAAGATTGGCTGCAGAAAATTGGGCATATTGTCTGCAGCAGAACGGAATTGAGGATGCATAGTGCGAACACACCCTCCAGCCCCACCAGTCCATTATGTCCATCCAACCAAGACTAAACCACTAGATGAGGTTAACCTAGACTAAAATAAATGTAGGATTTGGCAAATAGAAACTTTAGCTCTGACAATATGAAAGATACTCAGATCAATTTTCTAAATTCCTATATTCTGTGGGGTAGTGGCCATTCAACCAATGGCCATCTGTGTTAGATGAACCTGACAATCTGCTTAGAACAGAGCCATATCTAAAGTAATTTCAAGTATTTACTGTATCAACGTTAATGAAATGTTTGCTCTAGGTTGAATTTAATCAAGTAGTAGAAATGCCATACTGAAACAACACACAATGAAATATTCCTTTATGCTAACAAGTTTTGGTTTCTTTTTCATTTTAAACTGGAGTTACAGCTGCAGATCTGTATTGAATTCTGAAAGAAGAAGACAAAAGGATGCACTTGTCTGTTTCTTAGTCCAAATATAGCTGTCATTTATAATGTGGAGCTATGCATACTTATTTCACATGTACTTTACCAGCAGATAATCATACTGGGAGGTAGATGATAACGTTGCTTCGCAATTTCATAATGAACAAGCCAGCTATCTATTTCCTGTTTTTACATGTTCATGAACCATTTAACCAATTTACTTTGCTGCGTGGGCAGATCGGTGGAGCAATGGGTAACATTTTTGCCCCACATGTGCTTTGATTCCACCCGGGACCTTTCTGTGTGGAGTTTGTATGTTCTCCCTATGTCTGTGTGGGTTCTCTTCGTGTTCTCTGGCTTTCTCCCACCTCCAAAGACATGCAAATTAGGCAAACTGGTCTTTCAAAATTTTATGTTGGTATGATTGTAAGCGTGAGTGGGCGTCTGTCTTTCTGTGTGTCCCTACAATGAACTGGCGTAACCTCGCCTGTTGCCTTTAATAAACTGGGATAGGTTCCTGTGACCCTGACAAGATGATTACGATTGTCTTCAAAAAGACGAATGAATGAAATAAGCCAGGGTTTTACAACAGAGTAGATTCAGGTTAGTTCACCCCTTCAAATAATTGGAGGAGAAAACTGATCCTGAACTTTGATTGGTACTGATGTTCATCCCAGATTATAGTTAAGTGAGGTGTTTTCACATCCAGTCTTGAATCACAAAATCTGCTTGTGTACATTTGAAGATGCCTTGATTAAGAATTTCAATTATGTTTCATATTTTTGAGTTAAAATTTGCATAATGCCATTAGTCCTCTCCATGTGAGAGTGGAACCTGTGACCCAAATTTGGGTAAGTGGCTGAATGACAAGATGATTACGGTCATCTCGTCTTCAAGAAGATGAGTGAATTTGTTGAAAACTAGCACATTCCTCTCAAATTCTGTGTTTTTGTTGTGAATTCATGTGGTCTTCCTGAGTAATTTTTTTGTTAACTTGATGAAGATGATTTGTTTTCGCATAGTCAATTTCTTTGTGTTTTTGTTCAGTTATACATACAAATGGAATAACAGCTGCTTGCCATGGTGTTGTTATTGCAGTCAACTGTGGCCATGGGAACCAGATGTACATGGTTATTCATGATAATCAAGATTGGAACAACATTCATCCTTCCAGACAACTCCTTACTATTGATCTGCCCAAGAAAGCTAGATATAGATGGTATACATACTTCACAAGTCCATAAATGAAGAGAATTTCTGGAATGTGTTATTTTGCATTTTACAACCAAGAAATGCGTTAAAGCAGAAGCGTCATGCAAGACCGGATCCTTGCACAGTTACATTTAAACAAAATCTGGGTAGTTGTTTGCATGTTCCTGCTCTTCATGCTAAGCAAATCAGACTGACTGCTTGTTGAGGGCAATAAATGAGACCAGTACATTCTCATCCAATTATTGGAGAGAAAATTTATATTCCAAAATTTTTAAATGAAGAAGAATCCAGCCTTGTTCATAATGGGGGGAAAAATAATCCTGACTTTACTGAAATTCTCTGTTTAGGAGAGTACATGATGGGATGACTAGGATATGCTATTAGTTTAAAAAAAACCAACAGCCCTATTCAAAATGCTTAGTTAGGCTTTACTACAGCTTTAGTAAGCTCAGTCACCAGTGAGCTTTTACACAAAAGCGTGTCTAGCTGTGGATGCACTAAATCCACCCAACATCTGCCTGATGTCTGGCTGAACAGACCGTAGTCCACCATCCTTTAACAAAATCTCAGGGGACCTCTGGACACCTGTGACACACACACACACACACACACACACACACACACACACACACACACACACACACACACACACACACACAGCTCTTGCTCCACTCTTTCACCACATAAATAATGCATCATCAGACAGTCAGTGCTGAGCTAATGAGTCAATTGCTGAAAGCGCTTGAGAGACACCCGTGCACGGTGATGGTTATATCAAGCCATCCCCTCGCTCCGGCTCTACTCACCACCAGATGTCCAACGTGCCGGGTGATAAATTATAGGTCATCCCTCTCACCCCTCCACTGCGGTGTCACCACATAAGAAAGCTAGGGTGTGTGGTTTGGTCCACGTGCTTATATACATCTTCATGTTTGTCTCTGTGTGGGGGGTGGGGGCGTAAATTAGATGCTTTCTTGGAAATGTCCTTCTGCAACCTCAGCTTTCATTTTGTCATTTTGTTAGTATGTGAGGAAATGTGGGGAAAATACTGTTGTGTGATGAGAACTAAAATACAATCTGCCTCTGAGAATGCAAATGAGGAAATATGTGTATGAACTATGCTTATGAAAGCAGATTTAAATAACTGTTTACACACGCATGTGCAAACAAACACAAGTGTGAATGCGTCATTATATTAATGTTGTGCATTGGTGCAGTGCAGTTTTCTCCTGTCTTTGATGAATCCATCTCTCTTCATTTCATAACTCATGAGCAGTTTTCCACACAGTGCTCCTGTTCGCTCATCTAATCCTTGAGTCTGTAACACTGTTAGACAGTGGCTCAGTCTCTCTTCAACCGCAATTTAAAAAGCGTCATCAACCATCTATGATCTCAGATCAAGTGTGTAGGCAAAACAAAGCACAGCGCAATGTACAGCTAGAGCATTCAAAGTGTCGCCAAAGCCTTCCAAGGTGACTCTAGTGAAGTCGCAAGCTCTTGTGACAATAACAATCAATTCCCACTCTCGAGTCCCCTCAGCAATTTGAAAAGCCTTTCAGATCAGAGCAAACTTCCAATGTCAGATTGAAACACTATCAAGATTTCATGAATTATCCCTCCAAATTGAAATGTCTGCCTTTGCAGTTTCAATGTCATAATACTGACAGTTGGGGCAGACTGTGAGGCCAAGTTGTAATTGGAGAGCATGGTCCAGCTTATACTACTGCAACAAACCATTTACTATCTTTAAGTTAAGTAAAGTGCTCCAAGCATTCTGTATAGACATTTTATAACCTACATAAATGAAGTCACATTGGGTTAGAACTGGTCAATATTGATCAATATCCATGTCTGCATTTAGTATTTGGTGATACTGCCAGTTTAAGCAGCATCCTAATAAGGATAGATCTGAACAAACCAAATAGTGCAGTAGCTGAACTTGAGAATATTGTGTGACAGAAAAAAGAAGATTATCATGATACAAACGCTGCATTGTAGACATTTATATTAGTTCAGGATCTATTATTGGATGAATGAAATAAATATAGGTGGTGCAGTGGCTAACGCTATCACCTCACAGCAACACGGTTCTGAGTTTGAGTCCCTCTCTGTGCGGAGTTTGCATGTTCTCCCCATGTCTGCATAGTCTCCCTGGGTTTTCTAGGTCCCTCTCAGCTCAAAAAACATACACCTTGGGTGAATTTATCATTCCCAATTGCTCATAGGTGTGAGAGTGTGAGTGTGTCCCTGAGTGTTTGTCTGTCCTTCATGTGCCTCTGCAGTGAACTAGAGTTGTGCTCGGAGTATCTCCCGCCTCTTACCCACAGGTCAGCTGGGTTAGGCTACAGCAACCTGCATGACACACCATAAGCTGAACAAGCGATAGATGATGAATGAATGAATGACTTAAACAGTGTCTAGGTTTGGCGGCTAACATGTCCTCCCCCCACTCTTTCTCCCATATTTCCTATCATATCCTTATCAGTTCCATGTCCTCAAAAAAAATTATTGAGGTTAAATATTACACCCTGCAATCATTCTACATCTTCCGTCATAAAACAGTAAAAAGTTTACTTGACTGACTCTGTCCCTTATCAACCTCCAGTGTTTGTGCAGGAGTCCATGTGCTCTCCTTCTCTCAATCTCAGTTCATCTGTTATCTGTGTTAACCTGTCCTTTGTTTCCCTCATGTTTTGGCAGTTTAACCAGTTTTTTCTTTTGTAGTATTTTATGTACTTTCAATACCCTCTAGATTTATTTTCAGTCTAATTTGCTGATTATTTGTTAGACTAAGACTGCTTTTCTTTTACTTTAAGATGCTTGTAGTGACTAATTGTTCTCGCTTCTGTAAACTACTCTAGTAATTTAATTAAATTCATTTTAATTCATTTTTACTTTGTAGTTTATCTTGTGCCTCATTTGTACTTTGAAATGAACATGACACACAGCTGGATTATAAAAAGGAAAATATCCTGAAACAGCTGCTTTTACAATGCACAGCTGTTTCAGAATAAGGCCAGTTTGTGCAGATCTAGTGATTCATTATAATAGAAAAAAGTAATAAATTTGGCTTCCAGAATTGCTACTTGCTGTTCATTATTGTATAAGAAATAAATTCTAATAAATTGTAAAAGCCTCAGTTAATAGCACTGGGGTGCCTTTTAGACATACCACTAACAGTATGTCTAATGGATATACCACACTCTTAATAATTAGTGGAGGATCTCGCCTGTAAATATGCTATGCGCAAAATTGTCTGGCTCCCCCTGACAGACCTTTATTATCTTTAGGTGCCAGGAAGTGTGCATTTCTTTAAAACTGTTTCATCTCTCTCAGTCCAGACATCTGTGCTCTGTTTTATTTTAGATCACCCACTCACATTAAAGATTAACCATGACAAATTGTAAATACTTCATTTTAGAGGGCTATACAAAAATTATTTCTTTGACTTTGGTCATCATGCAAAAAAAATAAAATAAAATATGCTGATGGTGACCTCTGGAATTCCCAATGTGGCATAAATTATCAAGAAAATGAATAGGGTTTTCTTTGTGCATATCCAACATAATGACTCACTATTTAAAGAGATAGATCTTAGTCAATAGAGATTTACTGTCCTCCAAGATTTCATTATAAATGCAACAGTCATTCAAAACTCACCGTCAACATGGCTATATCCATTTACTCTAAATTTGTAAATGGAGTTGATGTTCCCCCACGATTCACTCTCAGCTAAATCAATGGTAGTTATTACATGTGAGTCATAGTGCTACAGTAGAACGCAGAGCAGACTACTACTACTACTTGAGGTACTTAAGTACTTAAGTACCTCAAGCTTTTTATATGTATAAACCAGTGCCTAAGGTTTGTCATTGGTCTCACGGGTCCTGACTTGTACTACTTATTAATTATGACTTATTATCACCAATTCTTCTTCTTCTTCTCCTTTTCCCTTCAGGGGTCACCACAGCGAATCAGTTGCCTCCATCTAACCCTGTCTTCTGCATCCTCTTCTCTCACACCAACTACCTTCATGTCCTCTTTCACTACATCCATAAACCTCCTCTTTGGTCTTCCTCTAGGCCTCCTGCCTGGCAGTTCAAAACTCAGCATCCTTCTAGCAATATATTCACTATCTCTCCTCTGGACATGTCCAAACCATCTCAGTCTGGCCTCTCTGACGTTATCTCCAAAACCTCTAACATGTGCTGTCCTTCTGATGTACACATTCCTGATCCTATCCATCCTGGTCACTTCATCTCTGCTACCTCCAGCTCTGTCTCCTGTCTTTTCCTCAGTGACACTGTCTCTAGATCAAACAACATTGCTGGTCTCACCAGTTTTGTACACCTTTCCTTTCATTTTAGCTGAAACTCTCCTATCACACATCACACCTGACACTTTTTACCTGTTCCATCCTGCCTGTACTCACTTCTTCACCTCTTTTCCACACTCTCCATTGCTCTGGACTGTTGACCCTAGTACACTCAACAAAAACATAACACTTTTGTTTTTGCTCCCATTTTTCATGAGATGGACTTAAAGATCTATAATTCATTCCCAGATACACAATATTACTATTTCTCTCTAACATTGTTCACAAATCTGTGTAAATGTGTGATAGTGAGAACTTCTGCTTTGCTGAGATAATCCATCCCACCTTACAGGTCTGCCACATCAAGATGCTGATCTGACATCATGATTAGTGCACAGGTGTACCTTATACCACCCACAATAAAAGGCCACCCTGAAATGTGCAGTTTTGTTTTCGTTTTGTTTTTTTGCTTTATTGGGAGTCTGGGGACTCAGAACCGGTCAGTATCTGGTGTGACCACCATTTGCCTCATGCAGTGCAACACATCTTCTTCGCATAGAGTTTATCAGATTGTCAATTGTGGCCTGTGGAATGTTGGTCCACTCCTCTTCAATGGCTGTGCAAAGTTGCTGGATATTAGTGGGAACTGGTACACGCTGTCGTACACGCCGGTCAAGCACATTCCAAACATGCTCAATGGGTGATATGTCCGGTGAGTATGCTGGCCATGTAAGAACTGGGACATTTTCAGCTTCCAACAATTGTGTACAGATCCTTGCAACATGGGGCCGTGCATTATCTTGCTGAAACATGAGGTGATGTTCAAGGATGTATGGCACAACAATGGGCCTAAGGATCTCATCACGGTATCTCTGTGCATTCAAAATGCCATAAATAAAATGCACCTGTGTTCTTCGTCCATAACAGATGCCTGCCCATACTATACCCCACCACCACCATGGGCCACTCAATCCACAACATTGACATCAGCAAAGTGCTCACCCACACAACGCCACACACGCTGTCTGCCATCTGCCCTGAACAATGTAAACTGAGATTCATCCGTGAAGAGAACGCCTCTCCAACGTGCCAGACGCCATCAAATGTGAGCATTTGCCCACTAGAGTCTGTTACGGCGACGATCTGGAGTCAGGTTAGACCCCGATGAGAATGACGAGCATGCAGTTGAGCTTCCCTGAGACAGTTTCTGACAGTTTGTGCAGAAATTATTTGGTTATGCAAACCAATTGTTTCAGCAGCTGTCTGAGTGGCTGGTCTCAGACAAACTTGGAGGTGAACCTGCTGGATGTGGAGGTCCTGGGCTGGTGTGCTTACACGTGGTCTGCGATTGTGAGGCTGGTTGGATGTACTGTCATATTCTCTGAAACACCTTCGGAGATGGCTTATGTTGGAGAAATGAGCATTCAATGCACGAGCAACAGATCTGGTTGACATTCCTGCTGTTCTCTCTCATTCCCATCACACTGTCAATACACTTCCATCCCTATCCTTAATCACCATAACCTGCTGAACATCTTTCCCATCTCTGTCTCTGTCTTGCCAACCTGTATAGATCTGTCAATCCCACATTACTGTCCAACCTAGCATATAAATCATCATAAGACCCTTATCTGGCCTTTGCTACTTCTACTTCTGTGCCCTCACTTGGCAGTGATGGGTTATGTTGGTTCTGATAATGTGACTAGGAACAGCCTCTGAGACATTTCCATGGCAGCTACAAACACCACTAACAGTGCAGTAACAGCATACAGTTAGGAACCCTCGGGAGTTGCTAAGTTTTCTTCATAGATGAATGTTTTTCTGTACTGTTTTCTTTGCGAAAATGAAAGTCCACCAAAGGTTGAGTCAGGAATATTAAACCTTTCCACATACTTTGAGCCATACTTTTTGGGACGTTTTTTTTATTCATTCTGTAATAGAAATTTCACTCATAAGCTAAATCTTCCTTTTGTGCTATTATAGTCTGAGAAAATCAGTTGTCTTCAGCTATCCTCGATAATGACATCTATTCAACAGCACAGTGACATGCCTTCAATTTCAGTCATTCATCACATTGTTGCTGTCTTTAAATAATAATTATATATGACCCTCTTTATTGCTTTTATTCTTGCTGCTGTTGTGCTGATCCTCCACCTCCTCATCACCGCCTGATCTTCAGTGACTCACCAACTTCATTATTCATTAGCTTCACCAGGGTCATTACCCACCAAAGGACTCCAATGGTGATCCCTCAACTTGAATCTACCTTAAGACTCTCAACAACTAAGACTTTCAGAGAGACTAATTATATCATCTGATATAATAAATCGGGATATTATATATACCTTTTTGCTCTAATGCTTGAATTGAATGTGTGTTTGACCAAATGCACTTATGCAGTAACCTGAGATGCCAGATTGTTGTAGGGAATCCAGCTGAATCACAATGTGAGGTTTTCAGGAGTGAGGTCTCATTGAGAGGTAGGGGTACCCAATAATAAGTGGGTGCTTATTTCAACAACAATCAGAAGTACCAGCAAGCACCAGTCCATTTCAGGCACTGATTTTGTGGATCATATAAAACCCACACCTGAATGGGTCAGACACACCCGTCATTTCTAAGGATAATATTGGAGGACACTGAACAAACATGTTTGCTGCAGATGGTAATAACTGTTCTTTACTTAATGAAAACAAACATTATGTTTGTCAGATTACTGATTTTTAGTCTGATGCTTTTAAACATGCACTCCTTTCTAAGGAGGGGTGTGTCTGGATCACCCAAAAAAATAAAAAAATATGTTGACATTTCATGTTCACTAAGCTGAGAACACCTCTGAGCTATCCAAACAAATTCTTATTACACTTTTCTCAAATCCTACCAAAAAGGATACCCTGCCCACACATTGCGTTTCACTAATATGACAGAAACTCTGGATCCTCTAACTGCTATTTAACTGGGGTTTAAAAAAAACTCCTACACTGATCTTGACTCAGAACACATTGAATTGTGCTGAAATTAAACTTTGGCACCAAGGAAAAGAGCTGGGCTGCTTTTCCTCCCTGTAAAAGCAGGTACCAAGGGCTCTATATGGTAATAAATAAATAAATAAAATAAAAAGATATGAAAAATAAGAAACATAAATGACTTTCATCTCAAGACAGCCTGAAAATCAGTTGAATTTCCAATAAACCTGTTGAAATCCTCTTGTCTGTATGAATCTTGGTGTATTATAGCAGCTGTTAGAGAAAAATGGATGATATTCTGCATTTTCAGGGACTGTCCATACATCCCATATAAATAGACCAAAGCCAAGTGGGTTGAGAAATTATACTTAGCAACTTATAGCAGCACCATTCATTCTAACTGAAAAGACCTCTTTAAAGCTAGTAACATAAGTATTCTGTCATTTTATGAAAATAACTATATTTTGAACAGCTCTTCACTCTTGTCTCTTTTAGCAGACATTTCTCAAACACAAGAAAACAGTGCATTTGATGGGGACAGCTTTCACCTGTAGATATGGTTATGACAGCCGTATAGTCTACTGTATTTGGGATTGACTCAAAATAAATTGTACTATCCATGTTTACAGTAATGAGACAAGATGTCACCTATTGCAACAGCATCATCTCTAGCACAGAGGATGATAAGTAGCATAGTAGGAAAAAAAATGGTTTGGGTTCTTCATGGAACTTGATTTTGATTATGTCCAGACACATACTCAAATATTTTTCAGTGCACTTGTATGACTGTTGCATCAGTGCTGAGAAATAGAATAGAATTCGATATCCATACATATTGTTATACCATGATAATGAATGATTGCTTTTTTTTGTTGTTGCCATGTCTCATTCACCTTTCCAGTTAAGTTTATTGTTAATTTCTCTTTTCTTTTGAAATCAAAGTGTACATAGTAAGAAAGAATTATAGTTGAATTCATAACATGTTTTCATGGCTTTCATAAAAGCCAGCACAGATTCCATGCCCCTTTCAAGCAAGGAAGGAACATGCAGGACTGTCCTAATGTGAATGTTTTGCAAAGAAACACAGTGGAGAATATATTTCTTCTAATATAAGAATTATACAAGTAACCTATAAGATACCATGTAAGTTACATTTTTAGTTGCATGGACCAAAATAGTGTGAAAACATTGCATCAAAACTGCATTGCATCATTTTAACAACATAAAGTCAAGAAACTATGTTGACCCAAACTGAGTCTGGTGAATTTCAGAGGGTCCTAATTAGAAGTAGAAATGCAGTACGTACATGAGTGGAAATCAACTCCTAAGTACTTTATTAGTTATCTTTGACTAATTATTTATTTAAAAGCTGTTATTCTAAGCCATGAAATAATTTGATTAAATTTTGATTTAGTGTTTTTGATGCATGATTTCAACACAAACAATATGCCTTGTAAACGGCAATAGCATTCACCCATGCATCGCTTTGGGAATGAGCAAATTTGTTGTTTGCTGAGATGAATTTTCATCTGGATCTGCTCTGGAGAGGTTATATCATTAATTATGAGAGATATTTATGTCATATACTGAGCTGTCTTCTCTATAATGATACTGCTTCTTGAGTTATACAGCTGGACACCTGGCACTTGACACCACCTACTCTGCAACATACCTTATTCTTTCATGAAAACAATCCAATGCGCCACAAAACAAATACTAGGGCCTTAGCCACATATGTAATTAAATCAAAACAAAGTTTTTTATCCTATGAGGGTATTTTCAATGGCAAGGTTAAAATAAATAGCAAAACTAAAAGGTTCAAAATAGGCTGATGCTATTATTGCAGCGCAATTACTGCAATGGTACAGAAAACAGACTGAACCAGCTGTCACGATTACTGTACGTTAAGCAAATGTATACACAGCTGGTCGACCTTTTCGTTGATATTTACAGCTTAAGCAATCTTTAATGTTTTTATAATCCTCTACAAATATTTTATAGGCACTGCTGGAAGTGCTGCCTCCAATTAACCAGCTGATTCTTTTTTTGTTTTTTGGTAGAACATCATTCCATTAACTGCCCAGGACAATCATACAGGAGGGTGAACAAAGCATGGGCAGGCTCCTGTTTCAGACCTGTATTGTACCCCTCAGCAATCTGTGCCCCATCTGTGCAGTCAATTTTCAGACACTTGTACTCGTAAAAGCCAGTCTTTTCCTTCATTTATGAAGCCAGTGAAGCTATCTCATCCTCCTCACATTGTTGGTGAGTCAGGTCATACGCTGCCAACTCACTGGCCTTATTCACATGGAAGGCAGACAGTCTTTTGGGGGAGGAATGAGGAGTTCCCGCACATGCATACTTGGCTCATGAACAACGTGTGAAGCCTACCCACATTCTTTACTGAGGCTTTAGCAAGAAGAAAGGCTGTTTTGGCAGACAGCCCCCTTTGCTCAGGCTCCCTCTAGGGTTCAAAAGGGAGCAGACAAAGCGCTGCTAGCACTCAAAATTTGGCATCGGTACGTATCAGAGGAGCTCATAAGGCTTTTACCACGTCCCCCTTAGAAAACAGATAAGACGTCTGCTGGGTCCTACTGAGCCACAATGGTGGCCACATACTTTCAAGGAAGAGGATGATCCATTGCCATTCAGCTTAACATGCATAAACCACTATATGATTATCAAACTCACAGGAGCAGATCTAGCTATTTAGAGGCCAAATGCACAGCAGAGGTGGCTCAACAGTTTAACCTGTTCCCCAATTATTTTATCTTTTGTTTCTCAGCATTCTGTTTTTTCTGACCACTGCTGAGTTCCATATTATGCCTCAGCATTAGTGTGGTTTTGTGACTTGACTGTATCTGTATCTAAATTGTTTCATTAAATACTATAATGTGTCACAAAACACAATTTTTCTCAATTAGTGGATTTATTTGTGATATGTTGTGAAGCAAGACGGTCAACAAAATGTGTGTGAAATGTGTCAGACAAATAAAGTGATTTGAATGACATGTACCACAGGAAATAGAGCACATCTCTAGTTTAATGACTAAATATTATATTAATGCAATGATAATGAAGCACAATGACCTCTCATCACTAGAAACACAACCATGCAACCACAATATGTCAATGTTAATTTGAATAAAATTGAAAGAGTAACTGGTTTGACTTTTATTTCAGAGGTATAATTGACAGTGACTGGTTATCCTCTCTTCATCAATTTTGTATATCTTCTATTTTATTTTCCATAATTTAAGCGACTTCTAGGGAACTCATTGAATTGAGATCATGTACATAGATGTCCAGCTTAGTTGGTTATAGCTTAGTTATAGCTTTACACTGGACCAAAGTGTCAAGAAAATGTCATGTTTGCTTATCCAAAATTAAACTAATATGTTAGGAGTCACGTCATCAGATCATGTGTAAAGTGATGGTGGAAACTGTGGTGTAAGAGGGGAGATGGAAATGTGAAGGGAGCTGGGGAGCTTTCATAGCCTGGAGGGTTGTACTGAGTGTCGTCATCTTCAGTCACCCATGATCCTTGTGAAGTCTTGACCTGAGTGAGGACCGAGATAACACAGACAGTCCTGAGTGTAAGTGTGAGTGAGTGAGTGTGAGTGTGTGGTAAAATACATATGGAACCCATGGAAATTCCACGATAAAACAATAATATCAGACTTCATACCGTACATATGAAAATAAATGTATTGGTATTATAAACCAACTGCACCCCACGTAGTCAAAAATCAACATGGTGACGTAACAAATTTGTGTTGGCAAATCATGGATTGCGCTGGGCAGGTATTGCAGGCCGTAGATGAATGTTAGCAGGATAACTGGAGAAAGAACGCTAAATAATAGTGAGATTTGGAAAGGAGCTTTACGTTAAAGGAAAAGGCACCTGTCAAAAGAGCAAGTGGAAAAAATTTTTTAGAAAATGGATAGTTCTGTTAACTGACTTCATGAACAGAACTGTATGTAATTACCTAAAGACCATTTTTGTCAGATGCCTGAGGAGCATTTTGGATACTACATCGATTGTCCCATTCCAAACAGAAACCATAGCTGGACAAACTGTTTGTGCTAGCCAGCTAATTTCACTCAGAATTTGTTGTTGTTTGCTGTGTCCTTCCAGCTGTTTGGACTCTCTGCTCAAAAACATGAAATTGTTGGAACAGTTACGACACCCTAAAATTATGTTAACTGGGAAGTCCATGTATAATTAGTGATGGGCAGATGAAGCCCCATGAAGCATTGAGGCTTTTCATCCCAATCGGTTTACTGCGGTTCGAAGCTTCATGAGGCTTCATTTGTTGTAGTACGACATCTCCTGGATGCTAAAATATCAGTTGACATGAGTTTGAAGTGTGAACTGACATTGACGAGGAACGTGAAACAATGAATGAATGATGAAGGAATGAATGAATGCGTGAATGAATAAATAATTCATAAAGAAAGAAACAGATGAAGAAATATTAAACTGTCATGCATGTCAATCAATCAAGTTTTATTGATTGATTGATTGCTTAATCATGGCAGCAGACATTTCAAAGTGCTTTAACAGACAGAGAAACCCAACGCATCTTCGACTTGGAGTTGTTATACGTCAGAAAATAGCTGGCTTAATATCCAACCGTTCTGTGTGTACATGTAAACACGGGTCACACACACTAACGACACAGCAGTTTTCGTCGCAGGGAGATGCCCACGGATAGAAAAAGTTGCGGTTACAGCGTCCACACGACAACGCAGACCCGGGGTTTTCAAAAAACTTTACTTTGGCCAGCATTTCCGGTTGCACCTTTCGTCTACATTGTTGTGTGGACGAAAGGCGTAACCGCAACAAAAAGCCTCGATGTCTTACGCCATATTGTTCATGTGATTCCTTCCAGCAGATGCGTCGTGATTGGTTGGGTGCTTGATCAACAGGTGGTGGGTGGAGTTAAAAAGCATGACAGCGTGAGGTTTCCAAGTGTGCTTATTCAAATATATAGGTGGGGAGATATATATATATATATATATATATATATATATATATATATATGCTCCCAATTTATTGTATGATTGCTCTCAATAAATTGGGAGCAATCATACAGCCGTTCTCTGCTTTGTCAAGACTGCTTTTCCTTAGAAGAGTACAATCAAATAAAAATAAGGGTCACGCCTCCTCTCTCCTACACATGCTAAAAGGAGTAGCTGTGGAGCCAGTTTGCAATCAGGACCTGGCATTTAGAAGTCTTGATTGCCAGTGGCGTGGTGCCAGTGGCCCAGTCGGCAGCATTTGTGCTGTGTGGTGAATCTAGGGGTTGAAAATACATTTGTCTTTAGAAGAAAGGTTGCAATCAGTGTTTATTGTTTTTACCTTATATTTTGATTTAACTTGCCTGCTGGTATCGCAGTCCAGCTTTTCTTTACAGGTGCCAATTATTTGTTGCAATTTAATATTTGATTTGTATTTGCTGGCACGGTGGCGCAGTGGGTAGCGCTGTCGCGTCACAACAAGGCGGGTCCGGGTTCAAGTCCCGCTCTGTGCGGAGTTTGCATGCTCTCCCCATGTCTGCGTGGGTTCTCTCCAGATTCTCCGGCTTCCTCCTACCTCCAAAAGCATGCGCTTCAGGTTGATTGGCCGGTCCCAAATTGCACGTAGGAGTGAGTGTGTGTGTGCATGGTTGTCCGTCTTTGTGTGTGGCTCTGCGGTGCACTGGCATTGTGCCCGGAGTGTCCCCTGCCTCACGCCCTATACCAGCTGAGTTAGGCTCCAGCTCCCCATGATCCGCTGCGGCGGATGAAGCGGCAGAAGAAAGATAGTATTAGCTGGCTTATTAAAAAAACAATCAATTTGTGAACATCATTTTGTCTCCATTTTCTTCTTGACTCATCGGTGATATAACACTCATCCTATGCTTTTATTTCTATTTTTCACTATGAATGTTTTCATTTTACTGTACAGCAGCACTCAGCTGCAGGGGGAACTGCTGTCCAATACAAACCAACAAAGTCAATGCACATTCCAAAAAGATAAATCCTAAAAGCTATTAAAACAAATTCTTTCAACAAGGCTGATTTAACGGCACTGTGAGTACAACAGTGGCATAGCAGTGAATAAACTGCAACATAAAAACAGAAAATCAACACAGATATTGTAGAAAGGGTTGGTATTTCCTGTACTTTTGATATACCAATGTTGCTGTCATTTATTTTACTGGTCACAATCTGTCAAACACAGAAAATAATCCATTAGATTGTTCTGTTTATGTGATGTTGCTTCATCTGAGCTGCACAAACACTTTCTCATACTGTTTTTAGCAAAAACGTTGAAAGTATCAATGCAGCAAAAAGCACAATGTAGTTGCTCTATGGTTTTGTTTGTGCCTCCAGATGACTGCACCGCTACCTGATGGAGAACCTGTTATCACACATATTTACAGCAGATGACTGTGATGTTCACATCAACATCGAATCTGCAATTGAGAGTTTGTGCTCATTTTAAGGACCGTTATCTGCTTGATGAATTCTAAATGCTTAGATGTCCTATCTTAGGGACTTTACCTGACTGGAAAGTAAAGATTAATCACAATTTGCGTAATAAAAGTGACAAAAGTTCCATTATAACCTTTATTTGTAGCGCTGTATGGCTTCATTCTGGCCAATGGAGCTAATTCTATACTATATATCTCTTCCTTTTCTATCGTCCCATTTTTGCTATTTTACCCTCTTTTTTTTTACTGCATTATTGGCTAATCTACTGGCTACTCACCTGTTTCACATTCAATTATCAAAAAAGTACCAGGTACCTGGTAGCACTTTTAATTACCATCTCCAAACTGCAGGAGTAGGAACTTAATCTTATAGACCCCTGTGTCCTATGCAATCAAATATTAACTGTTTTTGATTGTAGTGTTTTTTTACACTACGGTTATAGTACCTTTAGAGTGGCTGGCCGCCATGACGATGGTCATTTCCAAAGCAACACACATGCACAGTGCCACCAAACAAAGAAATAACCTCATGTCTTCCATTGACCATGGCGTGGTTTTCCATGAATCCATAACAAACCACTACTACAATCCACTGTGTGTATGTTAATAACAAGATTTAGAAAGACATGGAGTTATGAGAATATTTATATCAAAATGGTCTAGTTTGTCCATATATTGGTCCTGTCCTGTAGTAAAGAGACATAGTAGTGATGATCCTCTAAAACCAATCAGTAGTCAGCAATGACTCCATAATTACATTTGCTATCACCTCGACTTGTTTGGAACCTCAACAGAGCTCAAATAGCTCCAGTACCAGGTACCGGGAGTTGAGGCAAGGTCATACTGTCAGTATAAAAGGGCAATTATGAGATAAACGTGGACAGAACCAACACACCTTCTATCCATCTTAAAAGGAACCCACTTAAAAAAAACAACATTAGTTAGGTATATACTATATTTGGCATATTTTCCTCACCGGTTTTTAAGGTGGGCCTTTCTTTATATGGCTTTTTCTTCTGCTTATCTTCCCAGTACAGTACTCCTGCTACATCTCTAAGCAATGGACTTACTACCCACTGTTGGTAACACACTGATGATAAATAAGTACAACCCAAATTCAAAGTATCACTGAGTCTTAGCTCTACAAAATTACAAGAAATTTGGAAATGAAATAGATCTGCTTTCTTCTATTGGTTGCTGAAACGACCTTTGTTTCTGTACTAATTGTGTAGCTGTTGAAGCTAATACTGCTTTTGAACTGTTCTGGTAAACTCCCCTCTGAAGCCTATGCAAATGTCAAAAAAATACAGATCATAGAGGATTAGCTCAAATAGCCCTACTTTTAACTTTTCAATAATAATGAACAAATGATAATAACTACATATAGTTGTCAGACATTGTCTCTGCAGCCTCACTGTAATTAAAGCTATTACAGTGTACACTCGATATTAAAGACACATAACAAATGGATGTCTACATTTGCATATTTGATATGTGTCTGGGAATTTAGGGATACGCAGCCATATTATATTTCATGGATTATAATGCACGCTTTTTCCCGCTTATCTTATTTATACAAAAAACAAATAACAAATTACATTTCACTTGTGCATGTACCCTTAACAAGAAGGAACATTCTGCAAAGCTTTTGCGCTGCTGCTGCTCTGACTCATGTGCCACAAAGCAAGTTTAAAAACTACCCCTACAACTTGGGGAGAGGGGTCGTCACAAGATATTAGTTCTTGCGCCTGACTCCTCCACTTCTCTTAACATTTCTTTCCAAGGACTAAATCCTCGTGTCTTTGGGTTTAATTTATTGCCAAGCTCACTCTGTCCCAATACATCATAGAGATGAGAATTTTTTTCCCTGCATTCCAAAAAGCAAGCTCTGATGCAGCATGGCAGAACCCTTTATGAAACCAGCAGAGGTGACATGTTCTTCCCGGAGCACAGAGAGAAATTTCTCAAGTTGGCTGTAAGCATTCACCACTTTATAACTCTATAATGTATGCTAAGCTGTATCTTTATGAAGGCAGTATTAATGGGTGGGGTCGGTGTAACTGCCTTAAACAAGGGATTAGCTCGCCGCTGATGAGTCGTGGTTCTGTGATGGGATTATTTACATTCCTCTGGTGGCAGGGTGCAGGTGTCATTAGAAATACAAATCCCCTAATAAATTTCTGAAATGGGGGAGTTTCTGAAGTAAGGATTGGATTGTGAAGAGTCTTGCTTGGAACAATGCTCGTGTCATCTGCAGCCTTGCATAATTTGCAATGTTAATTTGTCTATATTATGAAGTTGAGAGTTTAAAAGTTTTGCTTCACTTTGTCAGCAGAGCGTTTCTTGATTGGCTAAAGGAATGAATGAACAATGTTCTAATCACAGGAAATAATAGCCTAGACTTCAGATGTTGCAAGTGGTTGAGGCACCTGTGTTACAAACACTTACTGGGTAAACACGGTAATCCGATCACAAAGCCCTGAGTTCTTTTTCTGTTTTCATCATTTCCTGCTTTTTACCAGGCCCCAGCTTAACATCACCCTCTTGCTAGATGCATATATTAACATTATTTTAATCCTTAAAGGAGGAAGGCAATAACACATGGATTCTTTACAGGGTCACATCAACCTTTTCAAAAGATTAAGAATCACTGTTTAGACTAATCATTTCCTGGTCATTGGATTTAATTGAGCAGTTCTCATGAGAAAAGTATATTAATTGTTCCGTTATTAGCTCAAATTCCAAATCTTAATTCATCTGTTATAAAGGTGGCAACTGTTTCAATTCTGTTTGGACATCATTCTTAACATTTGTTATGTGCATTATTAACACTGGAATTTAACAGAAATTAATATTCTAAGGAATCAACATCCACCTTCATAAATTGTCCAACTTTATTTGTAGCCTTAGGTTCACTTTAATGTGAGTTCCCTACAGCCCCAACAGGATGGTATCGCAGGTTTAGACACAAAGTAGGGACTTTGCATCATTTTTAAAAGGCAGTAGTTTTATGGTGACATTAAGTGTTCTTAGTTTGCTGTAAAGAAAATTATGAGGTTTTAAGCCGAGTGTAAATAACTGGTTAGGGCATGGAAAAAAAATCATCAAGGGTAGAATATTTTTTAAAATGCCTTTAAAAAAAAGTATCCCTTCCTCTCAAGGCTGTTGTCTTTCTACTCAAGTTTTTTGCTGCAGTTCCTCACTGGTCTCCAGCCAAACAGGGCTCATAACTCAGACGGACACATTGGGAAAATAAACACACTTGAGAGTGAATTGTGCCTTATGCACTCTAGAAAAAAGCAGATGGGGTACCGGTGTTTGGCAGGTAATTTAGCACTTTGTATACAGTGTCAAAACTCAGTGTGAGAATACCTCACATGTCAGCCTTGTGAAGGTTTTCCCCTTGCCGCTCATGAGTTATTAAATTCAATTCTAAAGCACTGAGACATTTTTTTCATCTACAAAATGATTTAGATCAAGCCCTCTCCGAAAGGAACAACTAAATGTACCCATCTAAATCCTGATGATCACGCAGTGGGGAAAATCCTGCAGCTCAAAGGTCAGTCAGAATTACAGATTCTTGTTCCACAGGACAAATGTAATATTTTTTTCCTGGTACATCAACTAAATTATCCACAGAAGCTTAGTCAAAGGTCCAATGAGCACTAATGCAAATGGGGTGTATAATTAAGTTCTTCTGCGATAAGTGGGACAACCTGCTAATTAATCAAAACTCATGGAAGCTTTTACATTGTATGTTCCTTGAAAATAATTGGTGTTAGATATATTTTCGAATTCTCACACAAAGTATTACAGTTCCTGATTAACTGTGATTAAAGCGTTGGAAACACTAAAAATAAAATTTTGAAAAAAACATCCACAGGTTGTTTTTTTTTTATGAATCACATAATTGCAGAGAAAACAATAGTAATATGTCACATTTTTATGTTGCTAACAATTACTACAACGAAGCTGTAGATTGTTAAACTTCACAAATACAACATTAAAATGAAAGGACACTTATTTAGGACAAATAGGTCAAACAGCGAATGTTTCCTGCACACATGCTGTACATAATGTGACACATACTGTATGTAATCTCTAAAGGTTATTCAACCCAAGGGAATACAAGGACTAGGACAGGAATAGCTGCTTTGAGACAAAAATAGTGTCAAAAAAATGTTTTCAAATGTCTGTTGTCATCAATTTGTATAATAAAAAGAAAAACATGGTGAGAAACTGTGCAGGCAGATTGTGAAAGAGACGGTTACTGTTATTTATGTAAATTAAATCAGACCTGCAAAAAGATAAATGCCAGAACCTGAAAATTAGCTATGCAGTGCTCTGGTGGAATCGATAGAAGTGTATATTCAGCAGTCAAAACAAACATGTTGTAGCTTTAAGCTTCCCTTTCTGTTCAGCAGCAGCTGATTTATTTTTTTTTGTCCTGTTGTAATTGCATTTTTCAAATCAGGCATTCTCAAGTGCTTTTAATTTTTGCTCATTATTCCAAGCTGTTGATTTGCTTCCACCTCTATTTGTTGTACAGTAAAACATTCTTCTTCTTTACATGAACACATATTGTATGATTTTTTTTTTGTTTTGTTATTTTTTTCACAGCTTCTCCTTCTCTTATGCATGAAATAAATTGTAACAAGTTGTTAGTGTGTTTTTTGTCACCCAGGGATTAAACTATAGTAAAAAAATCACAGTCTCATGCGGTTCAATCACACATTTCATGCAACTTAGACTAAATCATTTAATTAATGTGTCTACATTCAACAAACACAATCTCATTTTGTCATCGCACTTTGTAGAATTTGAACATGCATTGTTTTTACTGATACAGCATGTTGTATTGATTAAACATTATCTGTGATAAACACCAAGAGACTATCAATCAGTTTCCTAATTTGTCTTCTATCAGCTGAAATACCAGGAGTGTAAAATTAACATGGCAGCAAAACAACACCAGGACTAAAGTCAAATTCCAAAGTGGTCTGAGGTTCTTGTTCCTACATCAGTCTGGATAGAATGGAAAGTATATTTTTTATCTTAAACAATTACTATTAACACCTAGTTGGGTGTGCAGGATAAGTTACCATCCAGCCCAGATAAGAGGACCACTTAAAACTGAATCAGAGAAGAGAAACTCACTGCAGTTGCTTCAATAAAAGCTGTAAGTTCTCAGTGTGTGATGCAACACCCCGGATCACATAACAGATCAACAGATGCAGCTTTGTCACACCTCACAGTATCTCATCTGGACACACAAGGTAGCCCTCAGCATTTATGTATACATGGGTTGTAATTGGAGCTTGTTTAAAGCCAACTGTGTTAAATAAAAATACTGAGGGACTCTTTATTGTCCCTCCAGCTAACAATCAGCCACAGAGTTAGTCTGAAATGCCTACAGGAGCAGTCCATTTGAAATCATTATTTTAATATGAAAAGCTCGCCACCTTTTTGGCTTAAAAGGTAGCTCTTTTTTTTTTTTTTTGGAAAGCAGCCACGATCAGCTTGGATTCACAATTGTTCCAAAAGCAAGCGTGATATGAATTTAATCCTTCTCGTCGTATACTTCATTGGGTGTCTAATGGCACAGAATACTTAACAAACAAATATCAATTCCCATATGTAAGTTTTAATACAGATATGTCGGATAAGTCAAATGTGCTTTGATTTTTCAACCACTGTTGAGAATAGCTGACAGAAATATATCAGTTTACCTTTAACTAATGTTTTTGTAAAATTTCAATCAAAAAGGTGAGATTTTTATTAATATATAAAGTTTACTACTAATGCTAAAATGCTAAAACAGCCGCTGAAGTTTGGCACCATGTCAGCTCCATCCTGTCTTTCTAACTGACTGTAGTGGACTCACATGGAAAGCACCAATGACATTATGCAGATTAAATACATAAACATGTATATGTATATATTCATCCATTCATTCATCTTCCAATTGCATCAGCTGCTGTGGTGGGCCGCCGGGAGCTGGTGCCTTTTCACAGTTTACTAGTGACTTTATGATTCCAATATTGTGGCGGACAGACTTAAACTCATATAAAATGACATAAACTTGATTATTATTTTTCCGTGTTTTTTTGTTTTTGTTTTTTTGGGAGGACCGACATATAATTGAGAATGATTTAACTCAATACGACCAAACCAAGGTATACGTGTCCTGGCTGGCTGACTGGCTAGCTGGCTGACTGGCTGGTGGGTGGGGCAGACAAGTCAGGGTAGGGCAGTCGAACAGGCACCTTGATATGGTGTCTATGCAGAGAGTTGCCATAGAAACAAGATTTATTATCCAACTACCCTGTGGGAAATATCCTTGTCTCTTAAATTAAAAATATGTTTATATTAATATTAAACTTGCACTGGAAACTACAAAATGCTTTAGTGAAAGAGAGTAATATTGCAAATACTCAAACTACAAACAAAAAAGTACCCTGTAGTATAATTTTGGATTCTGTGTAAAGGAAAGACACCTGCATTATGGTATGGTTTCATATTTCTTAGGAAGTTTTATCATTAGGAGATTATTCATTTTATTTGTGTATTTTAGATTTTTGATGTTTTGCAAAACACCTGAGTAAGAAAAGTTTAATTTAATTAAAATTCATTCTTTTTCTTTTTTTTTTCATTTTCTGCCGCTTCATCCGCCGTAGCGGGTCACAGGGAGCTGGAGCCTAACTCAGCTGGCATTGGGTGTGAGGTGGGGGACACTCCGGGCACGATGCCAGTGCACCGCGGAGCCACACACAAAGACTGACAATCATGCACACACACACACACACTCACTCCTACGGGCATTTGGGACCGGCCAGTCAACCTGAAGCGCATGCTTTTGGAGGTGAGAGGAAGCCGGAGAACCCGGAGAGAACCCACGCAGACACGGGGAGAGCATGCAAACTCCACACAGAGCGGGACTTGAACTCGGACCCACCGTGTTATGAGTTATACAGTTATAAATCTAATTTCTTTTATAAAGAAGCATTTTATGCAGCTAATTTATTCCCTCTTTCTGGGGGAAGATGAACTGGTGTGGACGTGTCGTTTTACTTATTTAATTTAGTTAAACAACTGTGCCGCCCCAATTAATTAAAATTAATTAAAATTGTAAAAGCAAACTTTGGCAGCAATCAGACAAGAAAAAAATAGGTGAAAATTGTCATCTCTCCATCTTTATGAAATGCACAGCTATCAGTTCCCTCTCAGCAGCAAACGTCTCTGCACTGCTCAACAATTTCAGCTCGTTATTTAAACAGTGAGATTATAACATTCTATTCCAACGGACGGCAGAAGGATATTTATTGACGAATCTAATGTCAGAGAATTGTGCAAAGGGAAGATGGGGAAGATCTCTAAGATTTCACGGCAGGTGTATGAAGTCCAAATACTTTCCCTGAAAAACTGATGGCTCAACGAGAGACAGGCTAGCTTTTGATCAAAGCACAGCGGCTGACATCTCAACATATGCTGGATGAATTATTAAAAATACAAGTGACCCCTTGTGAAGAAATAAATTGCAGCTCCTCCTGCATCCGCATAAGTAATATAACAGCTCTGGAGGCAAAGCGGAGGTTATTTTTTATTAGCTTAAATCAGAATGGCAGCCTGTCACTCCAAACTGATGTGCCGTGGAAGGCTGGAGCTTGGCTATACATCTGGAAGGATGTGCTATCGTTCATTTACCAGGGGAAAAGAAGCATGTCAGCAGAGTTCATTAGTGTTGGATTGGATGATCAAACACAGTTGTATTAAAGATGGAGCTAAATTTAAATGGTTAAAATGGAGATGATGAAGTTATGGCCAGATTTATAAATGATTATAGGGCTCGAAAAGGCTGATGCAACTATAAATTACACTACAGTAGATGTGCTGTTATATTTGACTTGTTTTACTTTTGGCACAAAATGAACTGAGTCAACACAAACTGATTACGAAATGGTAGCCTTTACTTTGACGTTTGATATCTCTTCATCATTTTAAATACTACTCAGGACTGAACTTTTAAATCAACGGTGACACCAGTTACATGGATTTACAGGGATTATAGTTCTCTTATTTCACACTGATAAAACGTTCAGAAAGAAAACCTACACTTACTTATCACCACATTATTTCTGATATAATTAGCATTTAGTTTCAAGTTCACATTTGTTAATCGAAAGATAATTTTGGGGAGTTTGGGGAATTTTCCAGACGATCTTTGCTGTTTGTTTCTTCAGCACAGATACTTTTTCAGAATTTCAAATAATTTGTACAGCAAATGATGCAGTATTGTGGGAAGTAGCAGTAGTAGGGAACTAGTTCAATTGGGTTTGTATTTGTATTATTCAATACTGCATAGCTTCTTCTCACCACAACACTGAAAATTAGCAAATATTTTCCCATCCTAATTATATTTCAAGCATTGGTAGCCATAGCTGATTCACAAGGGACCAAGTCCAGTTCTGAGGACAGTGTGTTGGCAGGAGTATTCCCAATAATCAACATGAACAACGTTAGGGGTGGGCGGACACAGCTTGATTGGAGCACATAAGCTCAGGATCTTCTTGCTATGAGGCGACAGTGAACCACTTTGCTGCCCAGACCATCTCTGTTTATTTATAACCTCACCCTGTGAGTGTGAATTCATGTGAAGGGACACTCTTATAGCGAAGTTCGAGGTGGAACTTGTTTGAAAAAAGGCCACACACAAAAACAGAGAAGAGAAGACTAGGTGTGAGATTTCACAATTTGAAGAATGTTGCTTAAATGTGCAGACAATCAATGCTTTAATTTCTGGAAGGACACACCTAAGACTATAACCATTTATAACCAGAGTAGCTACCCTTACACTTATTGTAATTATTCAGAGAGAAGGAGCACCTTAAAAGTTAGAAGACCACTGCATTCGATTTGGAGAGAGATCACAGTGATATTCTTTTTTTGCCTCTGACCAGACCCTGAGGAGTCACAGAGGGCAGCCATTATGGTGCCAAGGGAGAAAATCATGATTCAGTATATTCAACAGGGATTCTTTGACAAGTAGACTTGCGGGGGCTTGGAATATATCCAGTAACCTTCTGGATGACCACTATGTCCTCCCACGAATTGACCCTAGATTACCCATCTAAAAATGACATTTAAGGTATATACAATAGAATAGCAACAGTAAATGCATCTATGGGTGGCTGGATTATTTTCAGGGTCATCTATTTAAATGAATCAAACAGCACCATACTATAAATGGACTGAAGATGCACAGGACTCAGACATGAGAATCCATTTTTTCAGTCTGGTGTGCTTATGTTTGGGCATCTAAAGCAAATTTGTTAAATAAAGACATCAACGGAATATCCTGGGCAAAAATTGTATTTGTCATTACAAGCAAAGGGAAATGACTGGCCTTTTCTGTTAATCAGCAGTGTAGAGGCTATTTCAGATGGCATAGATAGTGACTTTCTCTTGGATAACATACTGTGCGTGCACATCATAAGTTGGATGCATAATCCAAACCCGAAGTGAACCTAGCAAATAGATGGTCATGGGATACAGAATCAACCACATACTACTGAATAGCCACTGCTAAATGGGTCAGAACTGCTAACTGCTAATGCCTGACAATCTATCCTTCAGAGAGAACTACCCAAAGCACAGATCCCTCTGTGGAGTCAGACAGAGTCCTTTCAGGCTCAAACAGTAGGCTTAACAAGGAATGGGTGTAAGTGCTTGCAATTTGTAGCCCTGACTGCCATTAGTGTAGAATGCATCTGAAGCGTCCACCACAAATGATCCAGCTCGACTCACCAAATCAGCTTCACAGGTTGTGAAACCGGTGTGAGAATTGTTCAGTTCTGCAGTTTCTCTCAGGGGCCTCACCAGGAGGGAAGGCACTTCAACAAATAGACGTGCCATAAATTGTGAGGAGAAAAGGTCTGACAGATGAACAGATGGGTTCAGTATATTACTCTCTCTGCCCGTCCACCTTCAGCTGATGAAGTGAGGTGAGGAGCAAGGGAAGAGGTGGAGGGAAATGATCTGTGTCAATGCATTAGACCAAATTGCTCCTTCACCTGAACATACAGATGAGGCTAAATGGTGTGAGCAATGTCAGAGCAATTATAAATTCTGTATTTAGAGGTTAGCTCTTTTTTGTATCTGATCTCTTTTGAGTGCACAACCTCAGCAGCACGGACGATCTTTAGTGTAATTGATACTAAGCCTTACTAAAAAAAAGGACAAAAAACAAACATGGCTGTGCCTGATCCAGAATATTAATCATTTTTTAGACATGTGTGCAGTTAATGTGGGTTTTACTGAGAACAAATTATTGTGGTGTGGGGAATATCACCTGTTTACAATTCATTTCCATCATTGCTTTCCTCGTAACTACAATTTCAGCAGAATTGCACATTATTAAAATGAAACCACGTAAGCACTGCTTACAGTTTATCTATTTTAGATCATCAGCTAATGCTTTTCTATCATTTTTAAGGAACAAAACCACATTGTGCACTGCGGCACACTGATTTCTTGAAAAGTACTCTTTGTCCAGCTACTCTTTAAGGTTTTCTGTAAAGGTAAAAAGAACACAATTTTAACAAATAAGAAACTAAAGATGTCACAGAAGACTGTCCTACATTATAAAAGTAATATTTCATGCAACATTTTTGCAGGTTGGGGTTCGGACTGAATACTTAATTCTACCGGAACTTTCAAAAATTCTCATTTTCCATGGAAAATGTATGTGAAACATCAACATACCTTACATTACCATGATCAGAAATACCATATTACATGTAAATAACTCAAATGTGGTAGGTGATTGTTATCCGAAATGTTACAAATTAATTTATGCCTGTGTTAAAACACAGGCATAAATTAAGGTGGGGCGGAGACCGGAACCTCCTCTGGCTAAATTTCAAAATATCCGGAAATATTGGAAATGTTGTTGGAATGTAATGATCAGCATGATCTATCATATTTCGAGCGTAACAATACAAAGATGCAAGGTTGTCAGATTCTTAATGTTTCATCTAAAGAATGAGCTGATTGTATTTATTTTAGACAGTTGGATTTGATTGAATCTATGAATAAATAAACATCAGCATAGCTTTCAAATAAATTAACACACCTAAAAAAAGATCCAAGGAGATATCATTAACGTAACCATTAGCATACACAATTTCTCATGTCATCTCGGTCGCCTACTATATTTTTCCCAGAGAACACATTTTTTTGTCTATTACCTTTTCAGGTATAAGTCTTGCAGTACATGCACCACATTTTTTTCAGACTCAGCCGGCTTCACAGCCATATAATGGTGTACAGTACAGTCACATCTGGGAGTTGGAATGCAGGCAAGACTGAAATCATGCATGAAGCCATTTCACTTGAGCACATAGTGGTTAATTGCTTTGCTCAAGGGCACCACAACATTACCTGGTGAGGAAGGGAGAGCACTACTTGTTCATTCTCCCCTTCAAGGTGTGGAAGGTGTCAGGGGTTTAAACCAATAACCTTCCAATCATGAACCTATTTCTGCAGGCTTTAGGCTACTGTCGGTGCCAGAAATCTCACTGCAATTATCGTGTCATGAAGACGTGTCTGGTAGAATATAAAACGGGAGGAAAATATGTTTAATTTCTCCATTTTGACACATCATTCAAGGAGGCTATCATGCAGTGAATTGAATCTGGTTGTCACAGAGAGCAGTTTGGCTGATAGCTTTTGACAAGGAGAATATCTTATCTGTAGCTGATGAAAAGGGTCATCATCAGTCTTAATGGATTGTAGCAAACAGGGAGCATCTAAAGGATGGTTTTGGCAACAGGTTGAAGATGTTTGATGCGTTTTAAGTGACTAAATTCATTCAGGGAGACAACAAGGTCAAATATAAACAGTGTGGAAGACACAATTTGTCAGGTATTGAATGTGTAGTTTCTACAATAAAACACTCTTTGGAAATTGGAAGCTTGCACAAACTTTGTTTACCATCTTATTAATGTGGCTTTTACAGCTATATTTACTTGAAAATTGAAGCTCAGGGAGAACAACAAAGTCAACAAAGCCTATTGTTGAAGAAAAACTGTCCAGTCTTGTAAAATTAATACAGAAGAATAAACAAAAAAAGTCATTATTTTATTCACTTGAAAATAGAAGCATGTAGTCCATTCCTGACACTACATTTATTGCACCATGAAAATCTGCCTGTGAGTGATGTTGGAGTTTAAGCAAAAATGAAATGGTAAGTGTAAATGTCAAGAGCAAACAAAGGAGCGTAAATAAATGAAGGTGTCCAGAACAACAGTCTGTCATAGCTCAGCAGTTGGTTGGGACTGATTAATAGCTGAGTGATAAGGGGAATCAAGAACGGCAGAACAGAATTCCACTTACAGCGCGCTTTGTGTTTTTCTACTCAATCAAAAAATATGTCAGTTGTCCTTGGTAATTTTCAGAGCACCTTGACAGTGAATTAGAATCTCTGTTAAAATTGAGTGCAAGAGGAGATTTTGATGAGGGTTTTTATACCAAACTGTTGCATTCACTAACAAGGTGGAAAACTTTGATTATATGTTCTATGAGGTAAAATCTGAGCTGGTCTGGCAGGAGCAGAGGATTCACTGTGATGGCAAAGACCCCAGCAATATGCATTAAATAACAATCTTGGTCAGATGTATCATTTTTACCGTGGGATTCTTCCTAAACACTCGGCTGACATAATCTACCTATTAAGATATGGACATAATAATAGTAGTAATAATAGACTAGAAAGGAGAGGAGGAAAATCTGCCTGTAGTGCCATTCAAAACCAGAGTTACAAAATACAGTGGCATAAGTTCAAAGACAGTGAAACACTAATGAAATGCAATTAAAACAAGAATTTTCAAGCGCAATAAAACAAACTACGCCTTCAAGCTAATCCAAGCCTTGAATTATTTCAGCGTTATTACCACAGCAGAATGAAATAATCACACAATCTTCTTAATATTAAGTTAACTGCGGCATATATCTGCATGTCATTGGCTAATCTTATAAGAGTCCTTGGGATTCACTTAGTTGAGAGAATAACTCAATTTTGTAACTTAATATTCTTTTTTTTTTTGCTCACGCACAACAGGGCCCCATAAAAATCCTCACTTTTCCAGCATTAAAAGCAAACGCTTGCCACTGCACACGCATAATGAGCAAATTATTGAATTTGTCGGTTTAATGGCTGAACTAGGCAATGACAAAGTATTTTCAAACTCACATGTGGAACACATAATGGTAATTGCTAAATTAGATTTCCTATTGCCATCATTTAACACAAGATTCCCCCTGCCAAAGATCATTTATTGGCATTTATTTGTGGTTTTGTTGAGTTAAAATGTATTATTTGATCTAATTGCAGTGTATGTCAGTCAGCACTAATGAGTAATATCTGTTTATGTTAAATGCAACTCTGTCATTGTTATTCTTTTGGGTGACATTTAACTAAATGCCACATATCTCTGCTGCTTTTCTTGCAAGACGGGTGGTATGTTAATATAATTCCCATATCACTGTGCAATTCTGTGGTCAAGCAAATATCACTAAATAGGACACTTTCTCAAATGTACGGGTTTTTTTTAACTGGCCATAAGCATGTATTATGTTGTTTTGACATTTTGTGCTTGATTTGTGATCAATGTCATTTTGCCCTTTTTATTTGTTATTTATAAGAATGACATGACCATATAATAAGCAGATATAGGGACATTTTAGTGTTTATTAATGCACAGTGTTTTTGTATGATTAGAACCACTCATTTCTATTGTCACGGCTGTGCTTTCCTATATTGTCATTAATAATTCTTTTACACATGGATACAAGCAGAAATGTCTGTTTTCAGACAGGATAGATATCCATACAGCTATGTGTCCTTCATTGTTTTAAGGATTAATCACCCTATATAAATATTTTGTATGACATTTATGTAGCTGATTTATGTTAGCAAAATTGTCACATTTGAGGCAATCACAGGAACCCTCCAAAGGCTCAGGTAGCGTGCTGTGCTTTTAACATCCTATGGCCTAATAAATTTTTATTTTGCTCCAACCCCTAGCCAACCGAATAATGCGTGGTTAAATGAAGTAATCATTTTTACTGGAAGCATCACTCATGGAAGATAGCAGGTAGGTATATCACTTCCCACCATATGGTCATGGCTGTCAAACGCTGGCCAATCAGAAAGCGACAATTTGCTACAGAGTTCCATGTTGTGATTAAATAGTTCCAAGGACAGCTCCGGCGCACAGGAAGACTCCTTGACCAGACTGATACTCATCTCCGGCTATAGATTGGAAGTGGTGGTGGTACAGCTATGCGGCTCTCTCTGTCTGTATTTGTTGTTATTCTTCTCATTTTTCCCCAGGCTGACTGTGCAATAGGCTGTTATTTTTCTCTCATGAATATAGAAAACTTGAACTTGACTCTCAACTATGTTCAAATCTGAAAAGTACAAAAAAGGAGAAGGGTATCAATATATTTCCATGATACTAAATCACAGAGACAGTGTGCGGTGAATAATGAGGTCCCAAAATAGTTTCAGTACCGACACTGGTTGCAGTTTATGTTATCACAAATAAGTAAATCAATTCCTTGCATTTCAAGTTTCTTAAATTTCATTAATTATTTTATATAATTGTAAATTTATTGTTATTGTTTGACATCTACAACACATGTTTCTCCTCAACATGAGTGGTATCATCTTTTATTCTCTCCGTGAAATATTAGAATAAATGTATTTCTTGATTTCGATAAACTGGTATTGAACGAATGAAAATTATTTTTAAGTGATACTGGAGAAGTTCTTTTGAAAACAGAATATTTTTGCTTACTTAACACATTTTCGGTTATTTGCACTTTTCACGCACCTTATGACAGTATATTCTTCACGATTGCAAAAGTATCTCCTTAGCTAAGGACATTGATTCTAAAGTACAGTAAAGAAAGGATGAAGAAATACCCAACATCAAATGGATAGACATGCATTTCAAGAGTTGACTGAGCAACAAATAATGGAAAATTTTCAGAAAGTGAAATTAATATTTTAAATCTATGCTTGACTTGTCACAATGTCCCTGGTATGCTGTCACGTACCATCTTCCATGACCATTTGCAAAGTACAATGCATAGATATTGCAGTGATATTGCCTCCACAACATCAACCACTACAAGAAGTTAATTAAATATAGAGGAATTTAACCATATAAGAACAGCTAGCAGACAGTCTGAGGGTGTGCTTGACTGACCTTATTTGATGTTGAAGCTCTTTTTCATTTCTTTTATGAAACCGAAGCAGTCAATATCAAATTAAATCCTGCTACACTTTTTGTTGTTGTTTGCAGTCAGAATTCATCTCTTCCCTCCATTGCTGCCAACTAACAATGGCCAATTAGTCCTACAAAAATTCTCCTTGATACATTAGAATAACTGGTAATTTATTTTTTTTGAGTGCCTAGACGCTTGTTTGTATAAATGCCGACTTCAATGGATATGTTGTTGCAGGAAACAGAGGTGATGAGGAGGTGATGGGCAGGTTTGATATCCGGGAGAGGAATGCAGAAGGACAGATGGTGGTTGACTTTGCAAAAAGGATGGAAACAGCTATAGTGAATACTTTCTTCCAGAAGAGACAGTAACATAGGGTGACCTGTAAGAGTGGAGGTAGGAGCACACAGGTGGGCTACATCCTGTGTACACTGAGTTATCTGCAGGAGATCAGTAACTGCAAAGTAGTGGTAGGTGAGAGTGTAGTCAAACAACATAGGATGGTGGTGTGTAGGATGACTCTGGTGGTGAGGAATATGAAGAGGGCAAAGGCATACACGGAGAGGCACAACCAAGTCCCAATGGGAAATACCACCAAAGGTGGTTGAGAACAACAAGGCTAAGATCCTGTGGGATCAGCTTCCTGACTGACTAACAGTTCCTGGCCTACTAATTGGACATAGTGGTGGTGGACAAAGAGCAGAAGAGAGCAGTGGTGATAGATGTGGCAATTCCAGCTGATGCCAACATCAGGAAGAAGGAACACGAAAACATTGAGAAGTATCAAGGGTTGAAAAAACAGCCAGAACATACAGTATGTGGAAAATCAAGGTTAATGTGGTCCCCGTGGTAGTAGGAGGACTTGGGGCAGTGACCCCCGAACTGGAAGAGTGGCTCCAGCAGATTCCTGGAACAACATCTGAATCCTAAGTTCAGAAGTGCGCAGTCCTAGGAACGGCTAAGATACTATAGGAGAGAAGGGTGGAGTAGAGTACAACTTTATTGATCCATTAAGGAGGTTCCGTCAGGGAAATTAACTTCCGTAGCACTACACACAGCACAGTGAGTACACAAAAAACACAGAAAAAGCACAAAGAATGCACCATCACATAGAAAGTAGTACCAACACCAAATAGAAAGAGTAATAAATAATCCACTACTATGCAGACTCCCAGGCCTCTGGTAGAGGACCCAGAGCTAGCTTGAGGATGACACACAGATACCACCCTACAAGGGTGAGAGGGTGTGTGTGTGTGTGTGTGTGTGTGTGTCTGTGTGTGTGTGTGTGTGTGTGTGTGTGTGTGTGTGTGTGTAATCATTGGCTGAAATTGCCACCCTCTAAAATCCAGAGATGAGATAAGTGATGCATATTAAACTGTACCCTGAATGTGTGCTTTTGTTCCCACAAATCCATCAACTGGATTTTGCAGATTAATGGGTGAAGAGCCTCTGACATGGAGTGAAATCATTAAAGCTTTCATTTTGATAGTCATTGTGAGTTTAAACCTCTGAAAAGACCTTGCTTAATGTTTCAGACCAGATAAGTAGCATTAGCATGAGACAGCTTAAGAGTTTAGAACCATGCATGTCAAAAATCAGTTTGAAGATGTTAAGGGATGAGAGGCAATATAGAGATAGGGATACCATCTATCTTATCTGTGAACCTCGGGTGTTTTATGGGCTGCCTATTGAATTATCACTACTCTCTGCAGATGTTCATTTCCACAACATATGTCAAAGCTTAAGCCTGGTGTAAACACTACCAGCATACAGAGTTTATCAGTTTTGGAACAGGCTACATATTTAGAGACCCTAAGCAGCTAAAGCTGAATATGTCAGCTGTCCAACCTGTCCAGCAGCTTCCCTAACACCTTGGCATTGCTTGAAATTAATTGAAGAAAAATTTCAAGAAATTTTCTACCCTTTAAATCTAATACAAACATATAGTTCATACCACGTGTGCCATGATTCAAAGATATAAAAAAAAACAAAAAAATTGTGTATTGTTGTGTGTGTTTGTGTGGCCCGACGTTGCATATTTTATTTCATATTTCTCAATCATGAATAATTGATCATTATGAACAATTAACAGTGTGGAACCAGTGAATCTGCATCTCAAAGCTGGATTACATTGTTAGCTCATTATCTTGGTGGTTTTTTTACACACACACACACACACACACACACACACACACACACACACACACACACACACACACACACACACACAGAGTACATCTACCAAAAAAATAGCACTCCACATCATTATTTAAGACCAAATTTAATGACACAAGGAATCAATATAACAACCATCTGCCACCATCATGAAAAGCAATACTCTTGAAATCCTAAGTGGCACAGATTTGTTGACTGTGTATCACAAAAGTTGGCTTGATAACATCATAATATCTTCATGGCGCAGTGCTCCGATCAGCCGTAACATCATCACCACAGAGGTGAAGTGAATTCACATTGATTATCTCGTTTCAATGGCACCTGTTAGTGGGAGGGACGCGTTAGACAGAATGTGTTGGAAACAGGAAGTAAGACTAAGGAGCTGAACAATTTTGACAAGGCTCAAATTGCGATGTCTGTGTAAATGGGTAACAGCAATCCAAACTGTCCTAACAGAAAGATGTCAAAACTTCCAACTTCATAACATGTAGAGATAACAATCAGCGAAGATACACGATTTATTGCGTTTTAATGAATTACAATCAAGACTTTAGTGCTCAAACTCAATCGGGGCGATTGCGATTGAAAGACATCAAGATAAATTCTCCTAATGGAGTCCAAAAACTGGTGGTATTTTCTTAATCTGCCAAAAAGTAACAGAGAAAATTATACAATTGTATTTAAAAATTAGCTGCAATAGCAAACAATGAAGGTGTGTCACTGAGTTTATTGGGCAGATATAACCAGTTAATGAGAACCTTTAATATTTTAATTGACAGTCCCATACAATGGTAGGGCGAAACAAGGATCCATGAGTGATGTGAATAACATCTTAGCATGAGAAATAAACTTTGACCTTGGGGTGCAAAGCAATAGCCTTCCTGACTGCCCTATATCAAAACACTACATCATATGTATCGTGTATGTATCATTTCCAGAGTGAAAAAGTGACACTAGGTCACTTTAAGATTCAAATCAAAGAATATTCATATGAATTATTTTAGCTATGTGCTATTACAAAATTGCACTATAAGAAACAGAACTCTTTCATAAAGATTCACTGCTTGTTAAACATGACCTTATATTTTCATTAAATTCCACATTGTAGTTTCCCCTAAGGAGCAGTAAGCGATACCAAACACATTGCTGTATTTGAGGGTGATTACTAATAAGTTTAGGGAAGAAAGAAGTGCAAGTGTAGAAAAATGCTGATTATTTGACATAAATGCCCAAGATGGGGATATATATATATATATTTATATATATATTTATTTATTTATTTATTTATTTTAAATGTCCCTCTCACCCTTGTGGGGTGGTATCTGTGTGTCATCCTCAAGCTCAGGTCCTCTGCCTGGGAGTCTGAGGGTTCTGCGCAGAATCTTAGCTGTTCCTAGGACTGTGCTCCTCTGGACTGAGGCTTCAGATGTTGTTCCAGGAATCTGCTGGAGCCACTCTTCCAGTTTGGGGGTCACTGCCCCAAGTGCTCCTACTACCACAGGGACCACATTAACCTTAACCTTCCACATCTGTTCCAGCTGTTCTTTCAACCCTTGATATTTCTCAATCTTTTCATGTTCCTTCTTCCTGATGTTGGCGTCAGCTGGAATCGCCACATCTATCACCACTGCTCTCTTCTGCTCTTTGTCCATCACCACTATGTCTGGTTTGTTAGCTAGCAGCTGTTTGTCGGTCTGGAAGCTGAAGTCCCACAGGATCTTAGCCTTGTCGTTCTCAACCACCTTCGGTGGTATTTCCCATTGGGATTTGGGTACTTCTAGTCCATACTGGGTACAGATGTTCCTGTACACTATCACAGCTACTTTGTTGTGCCTTTCCATGTATGCTGAGCTGGCGAGCATCTTACACCCTGCTACCACATGCTGGACTGACTCTGGGGCTTCTTTACATAGCCTTGGGTCAGATCTACTGTGGTAGATATTGGCCTCTATTGCCCTTGTACTTAGGGCCCGTTCTTGTGCTGCCATGATCAGTGCCTTTGTGCTTTCTGTCAGTCCAGCTTTATTCAGCCATTGGTAGGTCTTCTTGATATCAGCCACTTCCTCTATCTGACGGTGGTACATGCTGTGTAGGGGCTTGTCCCTCCATGTCTCCTCCTCCTCCTCTTCCTCCTCAGGTTTCTGCTGTCTAAGGCATTCACTGAGCAGTTCATCTGTTGGGGCCATCTTCCTGATGTACTCTTGGATTTTTGATGTCTCATCCTGGACAGGGGCCCTGATGCTCACTAGTCCTCGGCCTCCCTCTTTCCACTTAGTGTACAACCTCAGGATGCTGGACTTGGGGTGAAACCCTCCATGCATGGTGAGGAGCTTTCTCTTCTTCTAACTTCAAGGTATGAGTCATTAAGTGTTGTTTGTGATCCAATGCGATAGCTCAAAAAAAAAATCAACTGAGAAACAACAAAGCTGTACTTTTAACAAAGTCACAGGTTTATGCAGGTATTATATCACATTCTAACAAAACAAGACTTTGTATCAATGTCTGGTTTAGGCTTTCTCTTCCTATCTGTATTGTTTAAGGAAAAGCTCCTTGCAGTAAATACTGCTGGAGAAAACATCCCTTGCACCACCTCTCCTGAGCTGTCTCAGACTGAAACTAATCAATTGTATACTTAACAGTGGTTCACTTGCACATTTACAGAGAAGTGCGAGTCTAGTGAAGAACACTGAAAATCGAAAATATGAAAAATTCTTTTGAAATATCTTAGAGGATAACACAGATCTGATTCATGAAAAATCTGACACTCACCTCTCCATTTATTTGTCAAGTTCCCCACAGTGTAATGGCCTGACCATTTGTTTTTCTGAACCTTACCATTTAAAATGTGTTTGATAAATAATTTAGATTTTAAAAAGAAGTTGTTTTTGTTATTTTTAACACAGATAGCTATGCAGGGAAAAAGAGACAAAACAACAATACACCACTTGTTGCCAAGCAATACCATTTTCAGGCCCTGCAGCTATTACTGCAGTGTTTTCATTTGCGAGCATCCTTGCATCTTTGACGTGCATTTTTTTACAGGGGCGCATGATCATCAGGAAAGCTGGGACGCAAGCTTTAAATTCACTTCTATTCAACAAAAATATTCACAATTTATCCATTTATCATATTTCTATAGCTCTCAGTGACGTGTGGTGAGGTTCATGGAGGTGAGGCACCGACGTAAAAGTCAGTTCTATGAGCCGGACAAAGCCATGACAGTGAGCCAGATTAAAAAACCTGACATTAAAAACTGGTTAAATTCATTGCGAGTGGACCACTCAGTTCGAACAACAGGGCGATTATCTCCTGATCTGAAGTTCGAAGGAGATATTTAAGCTCCGACGCTCGTCTTCGTTTATTAATTAAATATTGTTTCGATCGATCGGTAGTCCAGTCGGAGGTGAGGTGCAGCTATTTGCTGCTGTGTGTCCTAAACAATTTTTAACCAGTTTTTAATGTCAGGCTGCTAATTTACTGGCAAATGCGACACTGCTTTACTCATAAAACTCACTTTAAAGTCGGTGTCTCACCGCTGTGAATCTCAGCACATACCTGCCAGACAGAACACACAAGCCTAAATGCGCCCCCACCCCCATCGTGTTGTTTCAGGTATCAACTACATCTGCAAATCAATTGCAGCACACCAGATACCTTTGTCTAACAGTGAGTCTGCTCTTGAAATTTCAGAAAAGGCTGGAAGTTCAGTTTTGAGGGTCTTTCATTCACCTATATACCAGTTTCTCCATTTGTTTCTGCAGACTAATAGAATGGACCGTCACTAGATTCCAGATTACAGCACTGACACTCGACAATAGCATTTTTTAGACCAATTAAGTTTAAAGTGGGTTATTTTCAGCGCCACAGTAGTTGGGGAATACTGAGATCAGTCAGTCAGTCAAACTTTATTTATAGAATTGTTGAAAGTTCCTTATGTTTTGCTACAGAATCGTAGCCAGGCACCAGTGCTCTCCGCAGGCTGCTCTGCTGCCAGACAGCAGCTCAGTGAGAGCGGCACTTCAGTGCCCCTTGACTACCATTATGAGGGGGCGTAGGCCCTAGTACCTTGTGAGGGTGCCCCTGGTGGCATAGTGCGGCATGACTGCCAGCCAGACTGCCGGCTTTTTTCAGCGATCATGTTTTTAACCAATATTAATATGAATATTAATCCATATATAAGGCGCACCGGATTATAAGGCACACCGCGGGTTTATGAGAAAATTATAGGCTTTTGGGTGCGCCTTACAGTGCGGAAAATACTGTAAATGTCAGCGCCCAAAACAAAATGCAAATGTCTGTGGAGAAGGCTCTGTCAGCTTGGTGCAGTGTCCACAGGAGAATTTATTAATTAAAGGTAAAGAAAACTATTGAGTGAAGAAGAAGAAGTATACTTTATTGATCCCGCAAGGGGAAATTACATAGTCACTCAGGTTAGTATTTTTAACAGTATACAGCTTCTGGAACGCGCCCCAATTGAGCAGCTTATAGGGGGGACCGCGCCTTGCTCAAGGGCGCCTCGGCAGTGGCTGGGAGGTGAGCTGACACCTTCCACCGTCAGCTCACACTCCTGGTGACATCATGGCGGAAGCGGGACTTGATCCACCGATGGCTGGGGCGATCTGTCTACAAGACATCTGCTGTACCGCTGAGCCACTGCGGTAAAGCAATGGTAGAGCCAATGTTTTTTTTTTAAGAATGACTACCAGGCTTTAACATTTTGACAAAAATATGTAAAATTTTTTTCTTTTTACTTAAACTGTTGTGACATCGTAATTGATAAAATCGTTAAAATTAACAGTTTAGTTTTTATATTGTACTATTGGCAAAACTCAATTCTTCCGTATGTTTCTACCGTATATTCTGTTATTACTTGTGGGATGCATAAACGTCATGTTGAGATGCACAAATTTTTGTTGAAGCGCATCCCAGGGGTGCACTACTTTCTTGAGGTAAAATGAACTCTGTTACTGTACACAGAAATTGTATTGTTTCTAGTCATAATGATGAGAATGAGGTTTTTCAAAGTCTTCCCAATTCTAATTTGAATTCTTAACATTCAGCACTGATTGGTTATACAACATATCTGCATCATCTTACCGTTAATGAACTGACAGGTAATAAGATTCTTCTTGTCACCTGTGGCCATTTCTGTTCAAAATCTCAAGGCTAAATTCATTTTTACCCACATATGCGCCCCTCAAACAAATGGAAGTCACAGCTTATCATTGACTGGCATTTCTACAGAGTGATATTATATTTGTCTTCCCTACTCGGTCAGTATATTATTAAAGCACCTCTCCCAGAAGACCACTCCGGCCACAAGGTTTCTATGGCTACCACCACTTCATCAATACCTTTTATGAGTTCTGTGGACTTCACCTCCTAATTACTTTCAGAGAGCAAATCTTCATTTCATTTATATCCAGCCTTATTTCTGTTCATTATAAGGGATAGAAAAGTTGTGAACTGTCATAGATGTACTTTAGGTGTCACAGAAAGTGTCTGTACTGTTATGCTTAAAATGGGTCTCAGTAATGATGAAAAATAGAGCA